>NW_016808980.1:1395312-1474036 GCF_001698545.2 Rhinopithecus bieti
TTTTTTGAGACTGAGTCTTGTACTGTCACCCAGGCTGGAGTGCAGTGGTGTGATCTTGGCTCACTGTAACCTCCGCCTCCCGGGTTCAAGCGATTCTCCTGTCTCAGCCTCCCTAGTAGCTGGGATTACAGGCACCTGCCACTATGTCCAGCTAATTTTTGTATTTTTGGTAGATACGGGGTTTCACCATGTTGGCCAGGCTGGTCTCGAACTCCTGACCTCAGGGGATCTGCCTGTCTCAGCCTCCCAAAGTGCTGGGATTACAGGCATAAGCCACCGTGCCTGGCAGGGAGTCTTATAGAAGCTGTCGTGGACAGTGTGGGAAGTAGAGATCCTTTGTATTTCAGTATGCTGGGCTCTGCCATGCTTGCTCTGTCCTCCTAGTCGTACTCTGTGTGTTACTGAGTCCCCACCCACAGCCATACTTTTTGTCCTGCTTCTCTCCTTGCCATCCTTTCCCCACATGGTCACCACAGCTACCACTAGCAATTACTGACATGTGGGATCTTAGGGCTACTTCCCTGTAAGGCTGCAGGGCATGTGGTGTTGGCTATGCACAAGGTAACCATGGTAGCCCTGTGGTTCTCCACATGTGCGCCTTGTGACCTGGGATTGGCTGCAGACTAGTAATAAACTGCGTCTTCTGGTATCGAATTTGTCTGTAGTTGTACTTTCTACCTCTGTATTTAAGGGAAGATCTGTGACGTACCAATGCCGGTTGAAGAGGATGGATGATAGAGATGTTAATAAACAGCTGAAAAACTAACTACAATAGCCTGCAAAGTAGAACAGCATCTTTTTGTGGCAAAACTTTGTGTCCGTGAGTTTGTTTGTTTGTTTTTTTTTTTTTGAGACGGAGTCTTGCTCTGTCACCCAGGCTAGAGTGCAGTGGCTGGATCTCAGCTCACTGCAAGCTCCGCCTCCCGGGTTTATGCCCTTCTCCTGCCTCAGCCTCCCAAGTAGCTGGGACTACAGGCGCCCACCACCTCGCCCGGCCAGTTTTTTGTATTTTTTAGTAGAGACGGGGTTTCACTGTGTTAGCCAGGATGGTCTTGATCTTCTGACCTCGTGATCCGCCCGTGTCGGCCTCCTAAAGTGCTGGGATTACAGGCTTGAGCCACCACGCCCAGCCGAGTTTGTTTTTTAAATATCCTCATATAATCTGTTTTAAATCGAGAGGCTTTGAGTAAAAGCCATGGCCAGTCTTACATGTCATGGAGTACCTAGCTTGTGAGGTTCACAGTTTACTATTTACAGAGTGTCCCCTTAAATCTTCTTTGGGTCAGTTCAGAGAATGATGCTCAGATGGACTTTTTTGGCTGACATGGAGTCAAAATGGTAATCAAGCATGAAGGTACAGACAGTCCTTAACGCACAAATGTGTCATGCTTGAAAAGTTGGAAAGTTGGAAAGTTGGTTGTCTGGAGTTCTGATTGTATTGTCCTGTAGAATCCGTGTTGTGAATGGTAGTTAAATCCCAAATGAGTCTGTAGAACCTGTATAATCTGCAACATACCTGCAGTATTCCAATTAATATGTAATTCCCCTATGGAACTATGTATGATAATGATTTGTATGTAACGTATTTAATATTACACATAATGATTGTATGAATAAAAAACATTCTGGGTTCCATGTGGACGTTGGGGTGTGTGTGTGTCTGTTTGTGGGTGGGTGTGTATTCATAGATCCCCTTCCCTGCAATCCTGGCACTGGAATTGGTTTTATCATTTCCAGTTAAGTTTCATTCCCATGAATTTTGGAGTACAGACTGGGTTCAGGGATGCAGGGTGTATACTAGAGCCCAGAGAAACAGGATTAGGCTAGAATTGCTGCGGTGGAGATCAGTAGCTTCCAGGAACACTTTTTGGGCTTGGCTGTCTTCACTATCCCCTTTTGTTTTCTCCTGGGGTCCGCAGCTATTGCCCTGTTTTGTTCTTCTAATACCACTTTTTTTTTTTTTTTTTTTTTTGCTTTTGACCAGGATTTTTGCCTCTAGTCTGCAACTGAATATCCTATCACAGTCTCTTGATTTTGAAATAAATATATAGTTTTTTTGATGTGTTCTAGCGAATTTCTAAATCTAAATGTTGTGGCAGAGTTATTACATATTAATTTTGCTGTGAGAAGTTGTAGAATCCCAGATGACTAGTCTTGTAAACCGTACACACATTTCCATCTAATTCTCCATTGTATATATCACGTTGCAGAAAATAACAGCCTCTAGAGTTTACATTGCCTCCCTTGACTATATTTCTTATTTAAGATTAGTTTTCAGACAAGACCTTTTCATGGCAGTACCTAACTGTACAGAGGGCTTCCAACTTGTCTTGGGAGCTCTCATGTCCGGGAGACATCACTTTACCCACTGCCCCCCGCCCCCTACCTGGATGTACTCAGCCTGTACCCCACTTCTGTCCTCAGCCAAACACTGCTGAAATGCAAGAGCATTCGATTGCTAGCCGATGAAGATGCAGACTAAGGGATTTCCATGTAGAAGCCCACTGTTTTCAACAGGCTCTTTTCAGCTGGCTCGTCGAGAGCTGAGGCCCCTTGCTTGCTCACATGAGGCTTTTTGTCCCTGACTTGGTGGCTGCTGTTTCACTTCTCAGCAGAAAGGGGCACCCTTGCCCCCCCCTCCCCCCCAGAAAGGAAGGTTTGATGTACGACTTCCAAAAGGTTCAGTCTGGCATCACTGTAACCAAGAAGATAGGTCAGGTGAGGCTGGAGGTGAAACAGGGCTACTCCCTAGAACTCCAGATCGTTCCACAAGTGCCTTCTGGCAGAGAGTGATGGAAGTTTTTGTCATTTTTTTTTCTCCTTAATAGTTATGAGCACAGAAGAGGGGCAGGTTGTCTGGCTGTAGAAGCTGTCGTATTTTTTTTGTTTTTGAGATGGAGTCTTGCTCTGTCGCCCAGGCTAGAGTGCAATGGCGCGATCTCGGCTCACTGCAACCTCTGCCTCCCGAGTTCAAGTGATTCTCCTGCTTCAGCCTCCTGAGTAGCTGGGATTACAGGCGCGCACCACCACGCCCGGCTAATTTTTGTATTAGAGGCAGGGTTTCACCATGTTGGTCAGTCTGGCCTCGAACTCCTGACCTTGTGATCCGCCCACCTCAGCCTCCCAAAGTGCTGGGATTACAGGCATGAGCCACTTTGCCCGGCTGAAGCTGTCATATTAAATAGCACTTTCTGCTTTTAGCAAATTTAATTCAAATGAGACTTTAGATTTTCTTGCTCTGACTTACCAGCAGTTCCTTGTAACACGTTTAATTATTTTTGCCAAAAAATCACTCAAGCACTTAAGCTGTATTTTTATCCTGTGAAAATATGCTACATTGTTTTAAAATATATCAGAAGTCAGTTACCCATAAGATTTTATATGTTGTCTAATGTATTTTCTAAGCTTTCTGCTGCTTTTGTTTGAAGGGTATATTTTGTAATGTAGAGGACTGCTTTATCTGTCTTGTAAGCTTGATTTTTGTTTTTACTATAATACTTTTTTCTTTTGCTGTATTGAGAAATACATTGAGTAATTATAAAGTCAGTGGACACATTTACAAGTTAATATTTGTATCTATTCCTTAGTTACTCTAACTCAAAACCTAAAGTAATCTTCAACTCTAATTTACCCTAACATCCAGTTGACTGCCAAGTCCTCCAACTTAATTCTTATCCTTTTTTTAAAGAGACGTGGTCTTGCTTTGTCACCCAGGCTGGAGTGCAGTGTTGCAATCATAGCTTACTGTAACCTCAAATTCCTGGGCTCAAATGATCCTCCCACATCAGCCTCTGGAATAGCTGGGGCTACAAGCTTGTGCCACCATGCCCAGCTAACTTTTTATTTTTATTTTTTGTAGAGACAGAATCTCACTGTGTTGCTCAGGCTGGTCTTGAACTCCTGGCTTCAGGCGGTCCTCCTGCCTTGGCCTCCCAAAGTGCTGGGATTACAGGCCCAATTTTATTCTTGGGATGTATGTCTGAAACTCTTTCCTTCACTTCCTTCCCATGCCTTAGTTCAGGCCCTTCTCATCTGTGGTCTTCAAAGTCGGCTTCAGCTGATTCAGGTCCTTCCTTTCTGGTGTATGTTTTGTGGGAGGAATGTGATGTATTACTGTCCTACTTGAAAACTTCCATTCCCCATTGATGAGGGTGTTAACCTCCAGATTCCTAACACAGCTGCTGAAGGCATGCCCGGATAAAGGCACTCCCTTGCTCTCCTGGCCAGGCCCCCGTACACCTGCAGCGCACGCTTCACATTCTGTGTTTACTGATGCTGTGTCTTCTGTCTGCGGAGCCACCCTCCATTCTATTCACAGCCCCTGCCTCAGCAGAGCACGTGCCTCTTTCTTCCTACACTGAACTGCCCTTTCTATTGAATCCCCCCTTTTTTGTAGTATGGGAAATATTTTATTATGAATACTCTTTCTCTGTTGCCTCTGTGACCACATTAACTTTGCCCTAATTCGCCTGAGGACTCCATCTGCCTAGGGGAAAGTTAGGATTTGGTTATAGAAAGCAAGCTGCTAGAAAGAACAGTGTTTGGCTTCTGACGGGCAAAATAGGATTTTGTAGCATGCTCTTCCCTTTTAATGGTTAGACATTTTATATGAATTAATATTTTTATTCGATTGCTTATACATTACTTCCTTTTTAGATAGAATGTGAACCCTATAGGAACATGGGATTAACTTTAACATCTTTGTATCCTCAGTACCTAATGTTCAGTGACCCTATGGGCTTGTGTCATACATACATTAGCCTTCCTTGATTAAACCATATGTACTACTCCCGATCCCCCACCCCCAAAAAACAGAGAAAGAAATTCCTTGAACACCACATTGCCAATATCAAACCATACCTTGATATCCTCTGGGGAAAGGGAGGCATCAGTTGAAAAGAGAAAAGAGGTTAAAATCTAGGCATTAAAGTGTCTAAGGCTTAGATGCTGGCAATTTAAGGTATGTTTTCCTGAGGTTAATTTTGATTATGTGCAAATTTTACCTCATATCTTACTATAGAATGTAGTCACCACATAAGGTGGGATACCTCCATAAATCCTTCAGAAATGTTTGTGAAATTAAATAAAGCCTTATTGAAGACTCAGCTCTTGAGAGTCATCTACCTACCTAACAGTTATTCTTGAACAGAAGAGTCTTACTTTTCCCTATAAAGCAGCGTGATAACTATCTGTATATTCATGTAAGTTATGTTGGCACTTACTTCATTAAAAATATATTCTGGGGCTGCAGTTGTCAGGCAGTGTGCTGATCAGAAACACGTACCCATGGCCTCTTTTATAGTCATAAGAGGAAGACCAATGTGAAACAGTCACACAAATGATGAATTTTTAATTGTGGAGGAGTGCTGGGAAAGAAAAATAAAAGCTGAAATGCAAGTGTTTACGAAGGAGCTTTGAGCTTATTTGAAGTGGTCCTTGGGCACTTAAGCAAGGCCTAAAGAATGATGTGATTAGAAGTGGCTTAGCAATTTTAAAGGACACAGGAAAGGTGTGTGGCCAGAACATTGGTCCCTAAAGTACATCGCCTCCTGACATACCATTCCCTTAAGTTAATGTTTTACCACGATACGTAGGCCCTTCCCTTTGTTTACCCAGATTTTTTTAATTTTAGGGATGTTTTTAATAACTTAAAATCCTGTGATTTGTTGAACAGTCCTGTATTCTCTTTACTTATATTCCTTGAGATTTTATAAAATATTTTTTACATGTCCCAAGTCTGGATTATATCTTTTTACCTCTTACTAAGAAATACTTTTTTCTATTTTATACTATATTTCATATTTACTGTAGAAAACAAAAAAAGTAAAATTTTCTTTATTCCTATCACTGCAGCTTATAAGCACTCTAAAACATTTTGATCTGTATTTTGCCAATCATATATTTTAATTGAAATTGTTGAGATAATTGTAGATTCCTGTGCAGTTGTAAGAAATAATACAGAGCTGAGCGCAGTGGCTCAGGCCTGTAATCCCAGCACTTTGGGAGGCTGAGGCAGGTGGATCACGAGGTCAGGAGTTTGAGACCAGCCTGGCCAACATGGCAAAACCCCATCTCTACTGAAAATACAAAAATTAGCTGGGCGTGGTAGCAGGCACCGGTAATCCCAGCTACTCAGGAGGCTGAGGCAGGAGAATCGTTTGTACTCCGGAGGCAGAGGTTGCAGTGAGCCAAGATAGTGCCATTGCACTCGAGCCTGGGCAGCAAGAGCAAGACTCCGTCTCAAAAAAATAATAATAATAAAAAATAAAAATAAAAAAAGAGAGATCCCATGTACGGTTTGCCCAGTTCCCCCATCCACTATCCATAACATTTTGCAGAACTACAGTACAGTATCACAACCACGATATTGACATTGATACAGTCTGCTTGCCTTATTCATATTTCCCCAGTTTTACTTGTATTCACTTATGTATGCATTGTGTTTTCAATACTCTTTTTTAGTAAAGCTGTTTTTAATGTGATTCAATTCTAGGTTGTTTTGTTCTGCCCTCAAAAAGCATCCGCTCTCCTAATCATATCTCCCTCATATCCTTGTATGTTTTCTCTAAACCTGTTTTAAGAAAGCAGCTACCTGTAAGAGAAATAATGAGATTGAAAACAGAATTCTGACCTGCTTGTACTTTATCATCCTATTGATTGTTTAGATACGGGTTAGCTGGTTTATAGTTGCCCCAATGGCTGCTGAAAGGTATGCTGGATGATACCTAACCAACAGAGAACCGTTGAATGCTGTTCAAAATGGACTGAAGCGTCAGCAGTGTCCGAAAAAGGCCTGACGGTAATGTACATGTCAAGTGGCCTATAGTTTAAGCAGAGTAGAGTAAGTAGAAGAATAAACATGGGGAAATTACCAGCAACAAAGGAGGCTTTCAGCTCCTGCTCTTCGTCTTGAGTGGATGTTGTTCTCAGGTAGTAATAGACCATCAAACTTTCTCCACTGGCTGCCTCTCTGGGGAACAAATAACCGAAAAAATATTCACCACCCTGATTGGTACATAGGTGGTCAGTTGATTTATACTTCTTGGCTTTCATTGTTGCTTGAATTTTCTAAATGGAAACCCAGTGCCTTTATAATCAGAAAACAATCCTAATTTTTGATTTGAGGGTGTTGTAGAAAGTAAAAAAAAAAAAAAAAAAAGAAATGAGAAACTGAAGTTGTGTTAGAGTATTTGGAGTTGAGAAAGCATGAAAAGGATAGAAGAGAAGCTGGTTGTCAGGTTACATGGGGTAGCTATAAGCACACTGACCAGAAAGTCAACTGGAAAAAAATGTAGAAACAGGAGATAAAACGGCCAAGGGGCTATGCAAGCAAACAGCAAGGACCTGAGAAGAAAAACTAGTTAGGTGTGACTGTCAGAGTCATGTGGACAGTGTGATGCTATCTGTGTAAAAACAAGCAGTAAGAATTCGCTATTTACGTTTGCGTGTGTTTGGAGAAGAGTGCAGAAAAGTAGACACTGCCAGACCAAACACTGGTTAGGTTATCGTTATATCTTTGTATTATATACACTGGACATGTTATTTGTATAATATGAAGAGAAATTTTATAAATCATTAAATCTTTTGGTATTTAGGAACATTTGTGTTTTCTAATAGTTGCTTCTATACTAATATCTTTATTGTATGCCCTTCATCTTCTCAGTTTTTGGCTGTTGTTGTGATTCCCTTTTGTGAGCAGTGTTGAAGTTAGCTAATATTCATTTCTTCTCCCTACCTTCACTCTCCCCCAAAGTCTGATTTGAAGTATTCCTAGCTGCTACCTATAAAACCAATAAGCAAGATTGTTTTACTTTTCACAAACTCATCCTGTTCTGTGCTCCTGCCTTGGACATAGCCGTAGTATAGAGTGTTGTCTCCCTTACATCCTTCTATCTTAGACTTACTAGTAAATATTAATGCTCACTTGTTGCCCAGGCTGGAGTGCAACGGCACGATTTCGGCTCACCGCAACCTCCACCTCCCGGGTTCAAGCAACTCTCCTGCCTCAGCCTCCCGAGTAGCTGGGATTACAGGCATGTGCCACCACGCCTGGCAAATTTTATATTTTTAGTAGAGACAGGGTTTCTCCATGTTGGCCAGGCTGGTCTCGAACTCCCAACCTTAGGTGATCTACCTGCCTCGGCTTCCCCAAGTGCTGGGATTCCAGGCGTGAGCCACCACACCCGGCCTCTTCTCTCAATTCTTCCTGAAGCTCTTTCTGCCCTAGATTCCTCAGGAAGGGCTTATGGAAACAATATTCTGTGAATCAACAGTACACATTCATAATGGTTTGTCAGCAGCCTATTATTTTAAGGCCATTTTGTTTGTATATAAAAATGTTTGGATCACATTTTCTTTCTTTAAGGTAAATATGTTATTCTATTGTCTTCTGGTATAAAGCATTGCTGTAAATGTTTGACAGTCTAATTATCTTTTGCTTATAACTGACTTAGGGTTTTTTGCCTAGGTGCCCAAAGGATTTTTTCCCTCTTTCTTTTTCTCCTTTTTTTCAAACAGACAGGATCTCACCCTGTTGCCCAGGCTTTAGTGCAGTGATGCAGTCATAGCTTACTGCAGTTTTGAACTCCAGGGCTTGAGGAACAAAGGATTTTTTTAAGCTTTTAATTCAAAGTCTAATCATTTATTCAACCATGTCTCGGTGTTGGCTGTTTTGGGTTGTTCTCCCTCAAAAATCCGTGTGCTCTTTCAATATGTAGTTTTAAATTTTTTTTTTTTTTTTAATTTCAGGAAAATCTTGAATTAGAGTTTTCAGTTTTTCATCTGGTACATTGCTTGGGTTTCCTTCTTCAGGAACTCAGCCTGTTATATGTATGTTTGATCTTCTTTGCCTGTCATCTGTTTCTTTCACTTCCTCTCACTTTTTTTAACTTCATTTATTAAAAAAAAATTTTTTTTTTTTGAGACGGAGTTTCACTCTTGTTGCCCAGGCTAGAGTGCAATGGTGCAATCTTGGCTCACTGCAACCTCCGCCTCCCAGGTTCAAGTAATTCCCCTGCCTCAGCCTCCCAAGTAGCTGGGATTACAGGCATGTGCCACCACGCCCAGCTAATTTTTTTGTATTTTTAGTAGAGACGGGGTTTGTCCATGTTGGTCAGGCTGGTCTCGAACTCCTGACCTCGTGATCTGCCTCAGTCTCCCAAAGTGCTGGGATTACAGGCATGAGCCACCGTGCCTGGCCTTATTAAAATTTTAAAACATGAATTTAAACTTAACAGAAAATTATGAGAGAGAAGGGGAGGTGCCAGACTCTTTTAAACAACCAGCTCTTACGTGGACTCATAGAGTGAGAACTCATTACCATGAGGACAGCATCAAGCCATTCATGAAGGATCTGCCCCCATGACCCAGGCACCTCCCACTAGGTCCATATCTAACATTGGGGATCACATTTCAATGTGAGATTTGGAGGGGGCAAAACTACAAACCATGTCACTCAGGGATTGGAGGAGCCATTACCACCTGTACTTTGGACTCAGGTAGAAAGGCAAAATATCCAGGAAATAAGCTGCTACTGTCCATGGTTCGGCAGAGGTGCCCATCAGTCTGCAAGTACTCGAGTCCAGCCTTTAGGGATCTAATCATCATGGTGAGCTTTTCGAGGCACAGGGAGCTGGGAAGACAGTACTTGCCACCCCTGCCTGAGTTGTGTTGTGTCTTCATTGGGTCTTACTGCCACTGGGAATGCTGTGGATTATACACTCTATCTGGCTTGTTTCAGGGCTCCATGTGAAAACCTTCTTGATATCCTTGCCATCCACCTGCTCAGTCCCTAGTTTGCAAGGAGGCTGTGAGGAGCCTAGATTCTGTGTCAGATAGAATGTACTACATTCCGTCTCAGGAAAGTACCACATCAGAAAACAGTGCGACCTGCAGGAGAAGTAGAGGTGAAGAGGCACATTCTTCCGAGAAATGTTTCTCTCAACACCCAGCCATTCCCTGGATATCAGCAGGAAATTACTCACTGCTGAAAAATGCCCCATGAGCCTTCTGTTAAGGAGGTCAAGGAGAGAACAGAGAAAGTTCTCAAAGTTGACTTGGTCACTGGTGCTTTCTTATGCAGTTCTTATTTTGTTTGCCATAGTCATCATCATGCTATGTCTATTTTCTCAATCCACATCCACTGCTTTCACCTTGGTTCTTTCTGGCCTGTTTGGCACACTCATTCAGTAAGTCCTTATGGAGGGCCCAGTGTCTGCATAGTTGTGCTGTGCTGATGACCAAGCCAGACCTGCGAGTGTCGGCTCTTTTGAGATGTATGAGGCGGCTCATCTGTCATCTCCTCTGGGAAGCCTCTCCAGGCTTGGTGAACAGTGGCATTTAGCAGTTGTACATGTGTCCCATGTTCCTTTCTAAGAGCCTAGGCAACAGACCTGGTCACAGGTCATCGTAGTATGGTGTGAGCTTCCTCTCTTCTTTCTGAACCTTTTGTGTTGATGGCAAGAACCAACAGAGTGACACAAGCAGCCGGCTTCTGACGTTGCTCTAGCCTCAGAATGGCCATCCCTTCTCCATCCTGGCCCTCATTGCTGAGGTTTCCTTTGAAGTAACAGTGCCGGAACAGACTAGGGGAAGCAGCTTGGACACAGCTATATGATTTATTACCACCCACATTGAGGCCAGCCAGAGTTGGCAAGGAGAGGTAGCAGGTCACTGGTGCCTGGAAGCTTCCTCTTTCCTCTGCACCAGATGTGGCTGCTCTGCAGTTACTCCTGAATTTGCTACTCTCATTTTTACTAGCCAACCTTGATGTTTTTCCCTTCTTCCTGTAGAATAGACTTTCCCTCTGATCAGTACTTTCTACTCAACACTATTTGTGGCCACAGTGGGAACTCATTGAGGACAGGGACCATGACAAAGTTACCTGCCCCATCAACACTTGGCATAACTTGAAATGCAAGGACAAAAATTGGCTGCATGTACAATGTGGACTTCACTCTGAAGGTGATCCTTAAAATTTGGCTTTGGCATCATATTGCCTTAATACACGTAGGGGGTTGGGTAAAACCAGTTACTTTAAAAGAGTTTTACAATTCTGGCTTTCTAGCTATCTTGTCCTCTTAAGAGCACAAGAATATCTTTGCACAAGAATATCTTAGTGAAATTGTATACTGTTTGCTTTGAGTAACCTTGTGAAGATTGATTTTTTAGCACAGCAGGAAAGACATATTCTAATAGTGATTTTTTTCCCCGAGTTTGTATACTGCTGTTGCGTGAAAATCTGACTAGATTTAACATTGCTGAAGTTCTTTGTTCATCCTGATTTTTGCAGGTCCTAGGGCTTTGTTTTCCTCTTAGCCTAACTTAGATGTCATCATTTCATGAGCTTTGGAGGAAGAGTGTATAGCCCATTGTGTAATATCTTTAAAGGATATTATCTCTGCAATAGCTGTTTATAAGGCCTAAGTTATTTATGTAATAATAGTGACCCCGGATCTGTTTCTAGCAATATGTATATGGATTTTAGTTCCTATATAGTTTTAGTTGTGGCTTCGAGATATTGAGCAAGCCCTCTTAAAGGATTTGGCATCCCTCAGCTTTCAAAAGCTTCTAAAAATTGATCATATGTTATTAGCAAAGGTTTACTGCCTGCTTGCATTGTATAGACAATTTATTTTTTATGTATTCCGTTCTAAGAAGGCAGACAACCAAAAGATCTTGCATCTGTTGTTGCCCAAGGCTTGTGACTAGAGAGGAAAGAGATAAGAACACTTTTTAAAAATCCTATTTTACTAAATATGTTGAGGAGGTGGTAAGATATATTTGTTGAGATTTTGCTATTTTATTCACTATTACATAAAATAGATACTCTGAACATTGCTTCTTAATTAAATATATTTGATAAAATACAACTTGCTTCCTTGGAGTTTAGAAGTCAGATAACTGCCACGGAGAGCTATGCTTTCTTTGTTTTAAATATCTGCATATGAACACGGTGAACAGAAACAATTTAATGTTTCAGTATTTTCTTGTATTTTACTACAAGTTTATACACAAAAATGTGGGGGAAGGGGGAATGTTTATACCAGAGCCGTCCTGCCCATTCTTTCCTGCAGAAGGACCAAGGAGCAGTATTTATTTTAACTACAAAAATACTATTGTAGGTTTTTAAAATTCCTTGTATTTTAATCTTGTGTTCCTCTTGACCTTTAATTTGCTAAATAGTTGCAAAGAATGAAGGTAACCTGCATCATCTTCTTAAAAACCAACTCTATCTAATTATAATAGTTTGTCTATCTCTGAAAAATAGTGATGTGTTCATTCTGAAATCAGAACTACAGGATGCAGCTGCATTTGTTACTATTTGAATTTCGGGAGCAGGAGGAGGATGCAGCCTTTTGAGCTACTGAAATACACAACACAAAGAAGACACCACGTGTAGTAGAACTGTGTTTAGCTGACCAAACCAGAAGAAACACCTATTCTCAGCATAGTATGAGACGTAAAGGCAATATAATGGGCACAGTTGAAAATTGTAGAAGGAAAATATAAACTCAGATGGTTTAATGTTAAATGCTTTTTTAAAAAGGTGACATTCCCATATTGAGGAAGAAGACTTTCTACTTTTAGAAGCAATAAAGGAAATTGCAGAGGAAAGGGTCAATAGGTTGGAATACATAAAAATTAAAAACTACTTTTAAACTTTTTTTTTTTTTGAGACAGAGGCTCACTCTGTCACCTAGGCTGGAGTGCAGTGGTGCAGTCTTGGCTCACTGCAACCTCTGCTTCCTGAGTTCAAGCAATTCTCCTGCCTCAGCCTCCCAAGTAGCTGGGATTATAGGCATGGGCCACCACTCCTGGCTAATTTTTGTATTTTTAGTAGAAACAGGGTTTCACCATGTTGCCCAGGCTGTTCTCAAACTCCTGACCTCGTGATCCACCTGCCTTGGCCTCCCAAAGTGCTGGGATTACAGGCATGAGCCACTGCACCTGGCCTAAATTGTTTCAGTGTTAATTTTTTTGAAACAGGGTCTCACTGTTGCCCAGGCTGAAGTACAGTGGCCTGATCATGGCTAACTGCAGCCTTGACCTCTGGGCCCCAAGGGATCCTACCACCTCAGCGTCCCGAGTAGCTGGGAACACAGACATGCACCACCACACCCAGCTGCTTGTTTTATTTTTATTTTCGTAGAAATGAGGTTTCACCATGTTGCCCAGGCTGGTCTTGAACTTCTGGGCCCAAACAGTCCTCCTCCCTTGGCCTCCCAAAGTGCTGGTATTACAGGTGTAAGCCATTGTGCCCTGCCTGATTTTTTAAATGTGCAAACAGATAAGTTGGAAAAGTGATTTCTAGTAAAGATAAAGAGTTGATGATCTTAAAATATGTAAAGAGCTTATATGAACATGAAAAACACTAACATTCCAAAAGATTAGAAGGCAAGGGACAGAAAGAAGCAAATCACGATGTCTGGGAAGGGACATGAATGAGCAGGTTCCCCCTGGGCCAGTGGGGCTCAAACCCACGGGGGACGTCTGAGAGACTGTGAGGACCATGCCTCCACATTGCTGTACCTGAGAAGTAAGGAGCTGAGGTTATTTGTCTCTTTCACACTTCAGGAGGCTGAGGTGGGCGGATCACCTGAGGTCAGGAGTTTGAGACCAGCTTGGCCAACACAGTGAAACCCCATCTCTACTAAAACTAGAAATAATTAGCTGGGTGTGGTGGCACATACCTGTAATCCCAGCTACTCGGAAGGCTGAGGCATGAGAATTGCTTGAGCCCAGGAGATAGAGGCTGCAATGAGCACAGATTGCACCACTGCACTCCAGCCTGGGTGACAGAGAAAGACTCTGTCTCAAAAAGTAATAATAATAATAATAAATAAAATAAAACTAGATTGTTGGCAGAAGTAGCCACAGGTTTCTCCCACCTCTCTGCAAGTTCCTGAGTGTGATTCCCATCAAGAAGTACAATGTCTTCCTTTACTTTTTATTTTATTTATATTGTCTATGTTGTCTAGGCTGGTCCCAAACTCCTGAGCTCAAGTGATCCTTCTACCTCAGCCCCCCAAAGTGTTGGAATTACAGGCTTCAGCCACTGCACCTGGTCCAGTTACATTTTCTCGAGTAGGAATTGCGAGTCACCCTGAATATTGCATGACTTCGTAGTGGGGAGAACAATAGAAAACCATAGGCCATGGGCTAAAGTGGGTTTTGTTTCTTGTAACATCATGACAAGGCATAACACATCTTGGCATAGTAAATAGTAAGCACTCACTGAACTGATGATTTTAAATCTTTGCTGTTTATTCAGCAACATTAAATTAATGTTTATTCAGCTAACATTAAATTAGCTCTATGTTAGTGGAATTGCATCTTCCTCGTGGATTAGTCTGAAAAAGATGAGAAATCTGTATGTAGACCAAGTTATCCTTAAACTGCTAATAATGTATGATATATGATAACATGTGGTTTTATGTGTACCGTCTGGCACCATTGTTCTCAGGCACTTTTCAGTGCCAGAACTCTTAATCCAGAGAAAGAAGCAAAAAGAAAGATGCAAGTGCAGCTAGAGGTTGTAGCCTTTGAACGATTCTGGCTTAATAAGAGTGGTCCACCTGAGCTCAGTGGCTCACACCTGTAATCCTAGCACTTTGGGAGGCCAAGGCAGGCAGATCGCTTTGAGCCCAGGAGTTCAAGACCAGGCGGGCAACATAGTGAGACCCCCCTGTCTCTACAAAAGAATAGAAACAATGAGCCAGGATGTAACGTTTGTGAAGGTTGCATGTGACAGCGCCTAGCTCAGACATCTGTTTGACTGTCTTCCCCACTGAAGCGCAGGCTCTGTGAGGGCAGGACTTTTGTCTTTCTTGTTAGTCTTCATATGCTTAGTACGTGCCACATAGTTGATGCTCAGTCGATATTTGGATGAATTGAAGGGATTAATGCATTGAATCTAAACCTTGCTTTCTTAATGCATATGGGGAGTTCTTTGGAAAGCCACACAGAGGAGCTTGGTTGCCTGCTTCCTCTATTCCCCAGATTGTCTTTTTATTGTTGTGGCTTCACGGAAGCACTCTCGTTTCAAATAATTTTGGGCATTGGTCATTTTTATTCTTTGTTCCTTCTTCATCCTTACCCCTCAGATGGTATGTAGAAAAGTACACTACATCTAGAAAGCACTTCATAAACTCATTTGGTTGATAGTAATACATATGCCTTTTCCTTGGTTCTGGTAGCAGAATCTTGTGCTGCTCTTGGAATATAGAAGAAATTCTTAACCAAAGCCAGTTTCATTTTGATGTTCTATTTTCCTTCCATTCACACTCCAAATTGTTCACCAAAGTATCATCCCAGTTTTGTGAGGATGGTTCTCCATACTTCAGGGTAGGAGTATCATGTGGGTTCCTATGGTACCTTTCTCCCTGGGACCATGGAGGGCAGAAGCTGGTGATTGGTAGTCTGGTTCCCGGTAAGGAAAGCTGTGAGCCTTCCACTTGCAGATGTCTGCCAACTACATGTGTCCTTAGTCAACTGTACCACTGTCCTCCGGCAAACAGCCAGAAGCCCAGGGCCTGAAGTTCTTAAGCTGTCATTATGGAAAGCAGAAGGTAAACAAAACAGAAGTGAAAGTAGATTTAATTTTTTAGACTGTTCTCTTACAGGAATGGTTTTGTGGTTCTCAGCATTTAAAAAAAAAATAGTGGTTCCAATATGTTTTATTGACATCAATTACTGTAAGTCTGATTCATTTTCTGCCTATTGATTTCTACCCAAGGTGAAATTCTTGACATTTAACAGAAAACATAAGTGATTTTTAAAAAGCAGACACTATTAAGGACTGTAAAATAAGGTTTAAAATCAAGGACACTTGAAAAGCAATTTTATATCTTTGATAACGATTCTATTCTATTTCTTTGTATAAATAATATAAATAAAGGCTCTAGTAGCTTATTATATTGAAGTTGGTGTGCTATTTCTAAATTCTGGTTTAAGGCCCAAATTCATTTTATCTGCATTAACTTTTTTTTTTTTTTTTTTTGAGACAGAGTGTCACTCTGTCACCCAGGCTAGAGTGCAATGGTGTGATCTCGGCTCACTGCAGCCTCTGCCTCCCGGGTTCAAGCGATTCTCCTGCCTCAGCCTCCTGAGTAGCTGGGATTACAGGTGCACGCCACCATGCCCAGCTAATTTTTGTGTTTTTAGTAGAGACGGGGTTTCACTGTGTTGGTCAGGCTGGTCTCAAACTCCTGACCTTGTGATCCGCCTGCCTCGGCCTCTGAAAGTGCTGGGATTACAGGCATGAGCCACCGCGCCCGGCCGCGTTAAAATTTTTCAGTGGTAGACCACCATGTCAATATGTTGTTTTTACTGATAACAGTATTTTCTTAAAGGTAGGATGCTCCATTCCAGATGAATCTCATTCTAGCTGGAAAATAATTTTTCAGTTCTGAAACTACATCAGGCCTCAGGGAATCAAAAATAGCTATTAGCCACACACATATAAAGTGGCTTTGCTTTATAAATGATTTAGGGTCACCATCAATGACAGTGGTCTGTTTTTATTGTATTTTTAAGAGTTTCTTATCTTAAATGGCTGCATAACTTAGAGTTTTAAAAAATTAAGTAAATGACCATGTTAATGCTCTATTAAGCCTCCAAACAATATTGTAATTTACTTTGAAGATTTTTTTATTCTCAACATCCTGCAGCTTGACCCTTTGCCTCCGTGTCTCAGTGCTGCTTATTTTGAGGTACGGACTGGAGTCCGTTTATCCCCCTTGTCTTTGAACTGCTCTGTTTTGTGTTTCATAATTATTCATGCTGCATCGTGGGCACATTCCTCTGTAGCAGCTTTCAATCTGCTCATGCTTTGACTGGGTTTAATCTAGCATTTATCCTATCTCTTGAGGTTTTTAAAAAAATTTTCATGATTATTCATTTTATTTCCAGGATTTATCATTTCTTCAGTCGCATCTCCTTGTTCTGGTTTTACTTCTTCCTGTTTTTATTCATAACATCTTTTTTATACACGATTCCTTCATGTATTTCTAATCTTAAATATATTTATTTGCTTATTTTATTCTTTTTTTTTTTTTTTTTTTTTTTTTGAGACAAGGTCTTACTCTGCCACCAGGCTGGAGTGCAGTGACATAGTCGTAGCTCACTGGAACCTCAACTACTTGGACTCAAGTGACCTTCCCACCTCAGCCTCCCAGGTAGCTAGGACTACAGGTGTGAGAGCCACCACACCCAGCTAATTTTTGTTTGTTTGTTTGCAGGGATGGGTTCTTACTATGTTGCCCAGGCTGGTCTTGAATTCCTGGGCTCACGTGATCTGCCCTTCTTGGCCTCCTCAAGTGCTGAGATTATAGGCGTGAACCACTGCACCTGGCCAAGTATGTTTGTTTATTTATTTATTTTTTAATTTGAGAGGGAATCTCGCTCTGTTGTGCCCAGGCTGTAGTGCAGTGGCACAATCTCAGCTCACTGCAACCTCTGCCTCCTGGGTTCATGCGATTCTCTTGCCTCAGCCTCCTGAGTAGCTGGGCTTACAGGCGCGTGCCACCACACGTAGCTAATTTTTGTATTTTTAGTAGAGGTGGGGTTTTACCCTGTTGGTCAGGCTGGTCTTGAACTCGTGACCTAAAGTGATCCGCCCGCCTTGGCCTCCCAAAGTGCTGGGATTACAGGCACGAGCCACCACGCCCGGCCCAAGTATGTTTATTTTTAAAGTCCTCAACAACTTTACAATAAAGTGCATATGGAATGGATTTTTCTTCTAGTGGATTTGTTGGTTATCTTTTGTAGAACTAACTAGTTATCTTCTGCGTTTGATACCTTGCTTGTAGGTCATTTTGAGTTGGGAGCCTTTTGTTTTGTTTTCATTCTCATGCTGTTTTCGAGCCTAGCTGTGCCTTTATGGTTTTCTCTAAATTTAATTGACCATTGTTTTATGTTTGGAGCAGTGGGTGTACATCAGAGCCTGGAACGAGCCCCACCATCTCCACCAGGAGGTCTCCATGCCAGTTTGACGAAGCATTTTTTCATACTCCCATTCCTGCCCTTATCTCTTGATTTGTGGGAATTTTGTAAAGCAGTTGATTGTTTTTTCCACGTAGTTTTCCAAGTGCACGTAATTGTTCTGTTAGTGATTTATAGCTCCATTATCTATTAACCTTGCCCCGGACCACTGTACAAGCAGACCCAATGCTTCCTTCAGCTGTGGCAGGGACAGTTACTTGGTACCCTGCTGCCTTTTCAATGCTGACCAGTTTTGCTCCTTCCTCCCCTCAACCCCTGTCTCTCATTGAACTATCACATAAGATTCTGGTTTGCTTTTTAGTATGTGTTCTTATTCAGTACATAGTCATTTTGAAATTTAAACCAAAACACACTTGGTACTGATTAGCTTAATTTTAAGCTTTTTCTTCATTATTAAACAGTGTAGTTTATCTTAGCATTTAATATTAAGTATATGACTTGTTTCATATTGCTTATATGAATGTATATGTAAATATAAAAATATTTTCCTAACGTTTTTGTAGTACATATATATTGTTTCATTAACTTTCATATATGAAGGATATAGCTTTGCTTTTGACTTGGAAGACATTAAACCTCTGATGATTTGTGTATTCCTCAGAGTATACTTTGTTACACAGAAGTTTTCTCATTTATAATGAGATTTGTGATTGACAAAATTTGTTCAAGATGCATTACTTTGAAGATCTGGTTTCTAAAATTTTATGCTAGCCACCCCACCCCCCTTCTATATATATCTCCCTATTCAGCAACTACTGCAAGAGTTCCAGGAAATGTACACCGTGTGTTCACTTACTGCATTTTAAATCATTGCCTTTACTATACTTCTAGCTCTGTCTGTACATTTCTGAGAGCCAGTAGCTTCCCTAAAGAACCAGGTAACAGCTCGAACAATCAAATTAGACAACCATTTGTAGAATGGAGGTTCCAGGAGAGCTTAGAAGATATGATGGGTGCTAAGGGACTTTGTCGTCCCTGAAGTTCCAGTGAGTAAAAGGTACCCTTGGAATTTTTTCTTCCTTTAGACTTTTAAAACAGAGATCACTGTCAAAAATTACTCTTTATGCTTTGAATCCATGTTTTAGTAACTATTTTGGCACTGTTTGGTCAGAAGCCTGTGTGGTTCAACTGCAAATAAATAAATAAATAAATAAAATGTAATTTCAGTAACTTCCATTTTGTAACAAGTAATTGAGAAAATAGGATTGGATCAGATATTTGCTTATACATACTCCCTTTCAGGAGCACTTCTGTTCCGTTCTGTAAAGAGTGTTGGTATAGTGTTAAGGACACTAAGCTTTGGGAACCTTTAGAAGCATCCATTAATTCCGTTAACAGAATTATGTTGAGTGCCTACTTTGGGCCTGGGCCTATGTTAGGAGGGGACGCTAAGGTGAGAGTCCAAAGCACTTCTTCTCAGACTCCTGGCTGCTAATGGGTTGCTGTCTCTACTTCTTCACTTAGCAGATAGCTTTAAAATGAGTAATGCATTTTACCGTGGAGCCTCGAAGAGACATTCACCCAGTTGTGGACCGAGGAGAAGGGTGTTAAACCCAGATTGGGATGTTTCGCTTGATGAAGTGCTTAATATAAACATGGAAATATTTCCGCAAGGCTAAACTGGCTTTTATGCTTGTGTGTTTTCAGGAGAAATAGAAATCTCTAACCAAACATTGTCAGCTTTTCACCCAAGTTTGACTTTTTGCCTAATTGAATTTGGGAGGTGTTTGAATAATGGATATTGATTGAGCTTTCCTGAATAAATATAAAAATTAATTAACTCCAGGCTCTAATTCATTCTGTTACCAGAGCTTTATGTTACCCCTTTGTGTTCATTGGGAGATCATCGGTTATCTTCTTAAATGAGTGGGGGAGGATGGGAAATGAGGAAGAGCTGTAGAAACTATTCAGGTGAGGAAGGTTTCTGCCCTGCTCACTTCCTTCACCCTTTTAAAATCTCCAACTCAGCAGATGCTTTGTTTAAACTTGATCAAGTGTTTGTGAATCTTCCTAGCCTAGCTAAATCATAACTTTGGAAGGACTTGCTTTTTTCTCTCATGACAATGGTTTACCACAGAAATGATTCAGATCATTTTGGGTGCCTGATGCCTATGTAAAGTGATACAGTGAAATGGAAACCATTTACCTGTAAGCTTTGGGCACACCCAAGCCTGCTTCAGGAGCACATGATCAGGCTTGCACTCTGAGAGAGCCATACACATTTGACATCTATGATGTGTGGTGTTTTATTCTATCACATTTCTGAAATCTAGACTAGGAGCAAGGAGGCTGTTAAAAAAACGCTGAGGTATGGACTAAGGGAAGGAGGGATCTGTAAAGAATCTGTTTGTTACCTGTTGATACCATTTCCCATTGGTAAAATTTCTGATTTAGTGTGATCCAGCCCTGAGATGCTGAGGCAGACACTGAATGATTCCTGACATCTTGATTGTTTTTGTTTAGGGGACTCTTCTGGGAATCTGTTTCATGGCAAGTTTATTATTCCCTTTTGGTTTGGCGCATCAGTTTACCCAGCAGTCATCTTACCAGTTTTAAAGGCTTTTATTTTATTTTGTTTTCTCTGTGGAAATTTTACACATTCAGTAGATTAGAAGTATTTATTTAATCTTTGGTTAGCATAATAAAAGATCTTCTAGGGACACTTTGTGCTTGCAGTGGAAGGCTAGTTAAATGTGTTCATTAGTCATGAATCTGCTTTTTCTATAGCTCTTGGAAAGTTAGCTTACCTGTGATACAGTTGTAGAATACAGGAATCTTGTTTTGCTGTTATGGTACGGTAGTTACTTTCTTCCAAACCACTAATGTTATAGTTGCCTTTTATTGTATAGGTCCTATCACCCCTCAATTTTAAGACTCTAAGCCTGGCATTTTATCTTACAAAATGAAATATAAAGACTTGTACTCAGAGTATGTGTATGTTTTCCATGTACCATTCTAAAATAGGGAAAGATGAGGGATTCATCAGAAACTGTGATTTCTAATAAATTATCCAGAAACTGACCCCTTCTCACCTCTTCTGTTACTGTCACTGTGGTTTCAGCCACCAGCATCCTTTGCTGCATTGTTACCTTAGCTTCCTGACTGTATCCTTCCTTACACCTTTGATCCCTGCAATCCTATCTGCATGTAGCAGCCAGAAGGGATCCACTTACTGCTGTGAGCAGAAATCCTCGGCCAGGTGCAGTGGCTCATGCCTATAATCTCAGCACTTTGGGAGGCTGAGACTGGAGAATTGTTTGAGCCCTGGAGTTTGAGACCCGCCTCAAACTGGGTAATATAATGAGACCTCATCTCTACCAAAAAAAAAATTTTTTTTTTAAACTAGCCAGGTATAGTACTAATATACCTGTTCTGGGATCCAGCATGCTCTCCCTGACCTGCAGCTTCATCTCCACCACTTTGCCCCTCACTCCCACCACAATGGCTTTCTTCTCTTCCTCAGACATGCCAAGCATCCTCCTACCTGAAATCTTCCCCCCCAAACATTCCCATGGCTCACTCCCTCACCTTTGTCAGATCTCTGTTACAGTGTCACTTTTACTGGAAGGTCTTTTGTGACCATCCTACTTATTATTAAAAAAAAAAAAAGCTACGCAAATTTCTCCTTTTATTTCCTCTACTTGATTTTTCAGTTTAGTATTTATCAGCTGACATATGTTTTGTCTCTCTGTCTCTCTCTGTCTCTCATAGAAGGTACATTCTATAAAGGAAGGACTTTTTATGTTTGGTTCTTTGCTGTAGCTCCAATATTCAAAACAGTGCCTGACACACAGTAGGCCCTTTATACTTGTTGAATAAATGTTGACACTCTGATATCTAATTTTTATCTGGTGACTAATATGAAAACTGTAGAGTGATAATAAAAGCATTACCTTAGTAGACTGGAAAGGGATGAGCCCTAGGATGAACTTTCTGCCTGGCGATCTTGCTGAGTTTAGGATGCAGATTGGGGTTCAAAGGAGGCTGAAATGGCTAGGATTTGCAGAGCAGGGTACTAAGGATGAGCAGTCTGTGATGGAAAGAACTCTAGAAATCTGCAAAGGGATCACCTTGAGTCTGGCTGGATACAGTATACACTTGCTAGGGTGTATCTTCATGAGCTTGGATAAACAACAACTGTTGGGGAATGGATAATTCCCAGCACTCATTCAAGTTTGCATTGGCCAGAATGGAGAGAGGCAGACCTCCATAATATGTAGGATATTTGGTAGAAACATTCAACCAAAAACCATCAGATACACAAGAAGTAATAATAATAAGCAAACAATGTGATGCTTAGCTAGAAGAAAAATCAGACATAGAAACAAGCCCAGAAATGACAGATGATAAATTAGCAGATAAAGACATTAAGACAGCTGTTATAAATAACTTAGTAGATTTAAAGAAAAACAACATAATGAGGATAATGGAAGAAAAAGAACCAAATACCATTTCTAAAGAAGAAAAATACAGTATCTGAAATGAAACTTTAACTGGATAGGATTAGTAGCAGTTTAGGCACTGCAGAAGAAAAACAAACAGTGAACATCTATATGAGAATATACCCAAGTGAAGTACAGAGAGGGAAAAAAATGTGGATTGGGGTGATCCTCAGTGACATATGGAACAATATTAAACAAGTCTGCCCCCAAAATACTTGAAGGAATAATGTTCAAATTTTTTCCAGGTTAATGAAAACTATAAGCCTGCAGATTCAAGCATTTCAACAAACCTTCAGCAAAATAAAAAAAACCAAAGTAGACCTGGCACAGTGTCTCATGCCTGCAATCCCAGCACTTTGGGAGCCTGAGTCAGGAGGATCGCTTGAGATCTGTTTGGGCAACATAGCCAGACCCTGTCTCTACAAAAAATAAAATGAAATAAATTGGCCGCATGTGCTGGTCCACACCTGTAATTCTAGCTAGCCTGGAGGCTAAGGAGGGAGGATTGCCTGAGCCCAGTAGTTCAAGGCTGGAGTGAGCTAGGACCGCCACTGCACTCCAGCCTAGGCAACAGCAAGACCACATCTCTCCAAAAAAAAAAAAAAAAAAAAAAAAAAAAAAAAAAAAAAGGCAGTGGGGGATAAAGAACTTATTTGGGGAAAAAAAAATAAAAGCAGAATATTTTGTTTGCCAGCAAAGAACTAGCATTAAAAAAAAAAAAGGAAGCCCTTTGGAAGCGAAGAAGAGAGAAATAATAAAAGATGGAAATTTGGATATATCTAAAAGAATGAGGACTGCTAAAAGTGATATATATAAATATGAAATATATTTTTATCATTTTAAAATTTATTTAAAGCAAAAGTAATATATTTATAACATATAGAAGTAAAGATGTATGATAATAGCATAAAGGGTAAGTGGACAACTGCTGTTGTCATATTTTTGGTAAAATGCACTATTATTTGAAAGTAGACCATTATGAATTAAATGCATATTGTAAACCAGATGGAACCACTAAAAGGTGAAAATAAAGAGATATGGCTAATGTGCCAATGGTGGAGATAAGATAGATGCAAAAAAAAAGGAAAACATTCAAAGGAAGGCAAAGATAGAGGAAAAAAGAAACAAAGATCAAATGAGTCAAATAGAAAGCAACTAAACTAGCAACATGGCAGATTTAAATCTAGCCATGCCAATAGTTATATTAAATGTAAATATTCTAAAGACCTGAATTAAAGGATGAAGACTGTCAGATTAGATTGAAAAAGCATGACCCAACTACATGCTGTCTGTAAGAAATTAGAGAAAGAACAAATTAAATCCAAAGTAAGAAGAAGAAAGGAAATAAGAGTAGAAGTTAGTGAAGTATAAAACAAAGAGCAAAGAAAATCGATTAAATTGAAAAGCTGGTTCTTTGTAAAGATCAATAAAATTGATAAATTTCTAGCTAAACTGGCAAAGAAAAAAGAGAAGACATATAAATTAACAGTATCAGGAAGAAAAACAGAGAATTCAAAGTATTATGCAAACTGTGTGCTAGTAAATGCAGTAAGTTAGATGGTATGGAAAAAAATGTGAACAATACAAAGCAGACTGTGGTTGCCCTTGGTGGCAGTAGTCGAGTGGGAGTAGAAGGTTGAATTGACTGAAACCAGAAGCACAAGTGAACTTTTTGGGGTGATGGAAATGTTTTGTATCTTGGTTGCATTGATAGTTAAATGGTTGTAGACATTGCTTAAAACTCACTGAACACTTAAGTGGGTATGTTTTATTATTTGTAAAATATACCTCAAAGGCAGTTTTAAAAACTTACTCAAGTACATACTTAAGATCTTTGCATTTTACTCTGAGTATACCTTAATTTTAAAATCTATTTTTTAAAAAGTATTATGTAGATACCTTTTATTTTCCCAGTGTCTTTGTTAAATGACATCTCCATGTTTTCCTTCTTCCCTCTCTTCTTTTTTTTAAATTTCTCTCTCTCTCAGGCATGCACACACACACCAAAAAAAGTACATATGCATAATCCTTTTGGCTGAATAAAATCAGTTGCAACTGTTATTGACATTTTGGCCCTTATTTGCTCCGGGTAAATATTCATTAGCCAAGTGGTTTATCTGTATCAGATATTTCTTACATCTTCATCCAGTCACACCAGCTGGACTGACCAGATTGTTTTTCACTTCAAGGGCAGAATTTGTACTCACTGCTGAATGCTTCCAAATGATAAGTAGAACAACAAATTTAAGACCTAGATTTTTACTCTTTCAGGTTTTTTTTTTTCTCTCTCTCTCTGCCGTATGGCGTTTCCCTGAAAGCTTAATCTCATCTGTAAGTGATGCAGTGGACGTGTTACTATTGGATTAATTTATTTACTTTTAGGTAGGTTTGTAATCTGTTGTCATGCTGTCGTTTTTTCGTGTGGGGTTTGTTTTTGTTTTTGAGACAGAGTCCCGCTCTGTTGCCCAGGTTAGGGAGGCTAGAGTGCAGTGATGCATTTATGGGTCACCGTAGCTTCAATCTCCTGGGCTCAAGTGATCCTCCTGCCTCAACCCCTTGTGTAGATGGGACCACAGGTGCGCGCCACCACACCCGGCTAATTTTTTAAGTTTGTTGTAGAGACGAGGTATCATTTTTTTGCCCAAGGCTGATCTTGAACTCCTGGGCTCAAACAATCCTCCGACCTCGGCTCCCAAAGTGCTGGGATTACAGACGTGAGCCACCACTCCCAGCTCCATCATTCTGTTATTAGTTGCTCTCTAGTATGAGTCAAAAACTCTTACCTGCCATTTTACAGTTTTGTAAATAAATAAGCAGAACAGCAGAATGTGGACATTTTTTAAAATCTAAGTTGAATATGCACGTGACTCAAGGAGTCAAATAGTACCATAATCGGTTTATGATAATATCCAGTGGTTTGACTGGGTGTGGTGGCTCACACTTGTAATCCCAGCACCTTGGGAGGCCGAGGCATGTGGATCACCTGAAGTTAGGAGTTCGAGACCAGTCTGACCTACATGGTAAAACCCTGTCTCTACTAAAATACAAAATTAGCCGGGCATGGTGGTGCATGCCTGTAATCCCAGCTACGTGGAAGGCTGAGGCGGGAGAATTGCTTGAACCCAGGAGGCAGAGGTTGCAGTGAGCCGAGGTTGCACTATTTCAGAACAATTTTCCGTAATATCAGCGAGTGCTGTCCAGTAGACATATAATATAATCTACATACTTGATTTTACCTTTTCTTGTAGCCATAGTAAGAAAGGTCAAAAGAAGCAGATGAAATTAATAGCCTGGACAACAAGAGCAAAACCCCATCATTTGAGAAAAACAAAATCTGGTGGCTTGCTGCCCCCACCTCAGACCGTTTCTCTGGTCTTTCTCATCAGCCACCACTCCCAGTCTTTGTTCTGCTGATTGATTACAGCTTGTTTGTATCTCCATATTTCTAAGCAAAATGTTTATCTTTTTTAAACTTATACATTCTTTTTATTATTTTTCAGAGACAGGGTCTTAACTCTGTCGCCCAGGCTGGAGTACAGTGGCACCATCATAGCTCACTGCAGCCTTGAACTCCTGGGCTCAAGCGGTCTTCCCGCCTCAGCCTCTCAGGTAGCTGAGACTACAGGCACATACCACTGTGCCCACCTCAAAATGTTTATCTTTTGATGTATTAATCGAGACCATTATTAAGGTGGAGGATTTAGTTTTCTTAAACAGCCATCCCCTTTCTTTTCCTCCCCTCTGCTTCACCTCCCCCATTCTCCCAATGTTTTACCTTTTGCTTAAATCAGTACTCATTGTTTACATTATTTGCCTCTGTACATAGTCACAGATAGTATTGTACTGTACTGTATTTCTTTTTTAAACATTATTTCTGTTGTTAATAATTGACTTTTTAATTTTTTTTCCTATTTTGTTTTTTAAATAGATGGGATCTTACTATGTTGCCCAGTCTGGAGTTCAATGGCTCTTTGTGGGCACGATCCCACTGCTGATCAGTACAGGAATTTCCACCTGCTCCATTTCCAACCTGGGCCAGTTCACCCCTTCTTAGGCAACCTGGAGATCCCTCATTCCTGGGGGGTCAACATATTGATGCCAAATTTAGTGTGAACACCCGATCGGCATAGCGCATGCAGCCCAGGACTCCTGGGCTCAAGCAGTCCTCCCACCTCAGCCTCCTGCACAGCTGAGATTACAGATACTTGTCACCACGCTGGGTTAATTTTTGTATTTTTTGTAGAGGTGGGGTTTTGCCATGTTGTCCAGACTCATCTCAAACTTCTCAGCTCAAGTGAGCCTCCTGCCCCGGCTTCCCAAGTAGCTGGGATTATAGATGCATGCCACAACACCCCATGATAATTGCCTTTTTTTTTTATTTGCATAGTTTTCTTTGTACCTTTTGCTAATCTTCCCATATCTTCTTACAGAACAATTTTCCATAAGATCAGGGAGTACTGTCCAGTAGACGCATATTACAACCCATATACATGATTTTCCCTTTTCTTGTAGCCGTGGTAAAAAAGGTCAAAAGAAGCAGATGAAATTAATAGTATCTTTTACTTAACCCAGTTTGTTCAAAATGTTATTTCAATAAATGGTCAATATTTAAAATACTTGAGATATTTTGCTTTTTTAAATTTCTTTTGTTACTACGTCTTCAAAATCCAGTGCATATTTTACACTTACAGAACATCTCTTTTCAGACAGGCCACATGTGGCTCGGGGTTACTGTATTGGACAGAGCGGTTCCAGTTTCAAGTTTTTCCTTGGAGACATCCCACTTGAAATTTCCATTCTCCGTGTATCTGGGTGGTTGGTCTGTGGTCACCTCAATGGCTTTTACCTCCATTAAAACTTGCCACTCACAGCTGTCACCTTGAGACTTCCTTTGCTTTTCTTCTCTATTGGATATCCGGTTTCCTGAATTTCAGGTCTTCTCATTTTCCTCTGGTAGTTTTGTTAGGTCATGGTTGGTATGGCATGGTTGGGATAGCGTGTTCACACAGCTATCTTGTGAGTCCCACTCCTTCAATCCAGCCTGCTCACTTCCCGTGTCTGTCATGTAGTTGTCACCGTGCTGTCTCTCCCTCCAGTTTTTGCAGAAATTTCCTTTGTCTTCACTCTTGGGTCTTTCTCCCCCACCCCCCATGTATCCTATATCTTTCTCTTTCTTAGTTTATTTAATCACTCAGGTGGAAAAGATGCTCCAGTGATGACTGAGAAAAGGGGAGCATGGATGATAAAGGTATTGAGACCTTCCAGGTCAGGGAATTTTTTTTTTTTTTTTTTTTTTTGAGACGTAGTTTTGCTCTTGCTGTCCAGGCTGGAGTGCGGTGGCACCATCTCGGCTCACTGCAAGCTCCGCCTCCTGGGTTCAAGTGATTCTCCTGCCTCAGCCTCCCGAGTAGCTGGGATTACAGGCGCCCGCCACCACGCCCAGCTAATTTTTGTATTTTTAATAGAGACGGGGTTTCACTGTGTTGGCCAGGCTGGTCTCGAACTCCTGCCTCAGGCCACCCACCCGCCTTGGAATGTTTTTGTTGCCCCTTCTCATTTCATGTCTGTTGGGCCAGGTATAGAATTCCAGGTGGAAATCGTTGTTCTTAGAATCTTGAAGGCATTGCTTCATTGCTGGCCAGTTTTCAGTGTTCTTGCAAAGTCTGAAGCCATGCTAATCACCTCATCCTTTGAAAGTGAACTGTTTTTTCTTCCCAGAAACGTACAGAGCGTTCTCTTTGTCCGCAGAATTCTGGGATTGCAGTTACTGTGCCTTAGAATGGGTCTGTTTTTATCGTCATGCAGAGTACTGGATGGGTCGGGGGGGGTTTTCTTGAATTACTTTTTGATGTTTTCTTTCCTTGTAATTTTTTGTTTGCTAATTTTCTATTTTTTTTCTTGACTTTACTTTCTTGGGCAGGGGGATTTCTTCTACTTATATTTGATTCTTCAATTGAGCTTGTCATTTTTGCTATCTTGTTTTTTGTTTTTTTTGTTTTTTTGAGACGGAGTCTCGCTCTGTCGCCCAGGCTGGAGTGCAGTGGCCGGATCTCAGCTCACTGCAAGCTCCGCCTCCCGGGTTTACGCCATTCTCCTGCCTCAGCCTCCCGAGTAGCTGGGACTACAGGTGCCGCCACCTCGCCCAGCTAGTTTTTTGTATTTTTTAGTAGAGACGGGGTTTCACCGTGTTAGCCAGGATGGTCTCGATCTCCTGACCTCGTGATCCACCCGTCTCGGCCTCCCAAAGTGCTGGGATTACAGGCTTGAGCCACCGCGCCTGGCCCGCTATCTTGTTTTTAAGTTTCGAGAGACATCTTTATTTTATATAACATTCTGTTCTTAATACATAGATGCAAGATGACTTTTCTTTCTGAGTATATTAGTATATATTTAAATCTTTCTATTCTCTGCAATTTGTTTCCTCTGAGGGTTGGTTTTTTTTTTTTTTTTTCTGGTTTTTGTTTTTTGTTTTTTTGTTAGAGACTTTCCTGTTATATCTGGTCATCAGTGGTATCTGCATGTGGTGGAGAGTAAGGGTTTATTGGAGTGTGAGAGTCTTGAGCAGGTGTAAGGGGCCTGTCAACACGGCGCTAGCCACAGGGCCTCTAGGGAGGCTGCCAGTTGTGCACTCTGAGGATATCTTTTGGTTGTGCCTTTTGCCTGGTCAGATTATCTAGAGATCCTCTGCCTCCTACTTGGAGGAGAACGGTCTAGCTGTCAGCAGTGTGTCTCTTGGGGAAAAGGACTCGAGTTCCTGGTGTTTGGCTTGTGCATGGCCGCTCATACCCCATTTTTGGTGGAGCGCTCACATCTTCCACTGTGCCAGCAGTCTTGCTGCAGTTCATAGACCTCCTGGTTTACATTTTTCCAGAAAGTATATCTTTAGATTTCTGCAGAAGTCTGAGGAGCCTGGAAGGAGCTTGGGGAATGAGATGGCAATCCAGGTCTTCCCAGATGGTTCTACCTTTGTCCCCTGCAGGGAATCCCACTCCTCCTTCCTGACTGGGAGCACAGCCAGAGCCTTTGGAGGAATCTGGAGTGAAAATCTCGGGCAGTCTGGCTTTCTTACTGTTCACTTGTAGTTTTGCTTTCTCACAACTGCCAACCACTAATCAGCCTGATTTCCAGCTTCAAGATTTCTATTGCTGTTGTCTGCTTTCCTATTGCCACCATGGGGGACGGTGTCTTTTTTTTTTTAATTATGGTTAAAATATATAAAACATAAAGTGTTCCATTTTAGCCATTTTTAGGTACACAGTTTAGTGGCAGTAAGTACATTCACGTTGTTTTGTGTATTTTTTTAATAATATAACAAATACAAATAAAAGATTGTTTAATGTGATTATAGTGGAATTTTAGGTGTGATCAGGAGCCATGGCATAGTCTTCTGTTGAAACGGGTGATAGGATTTGTTTACCACCTCCTAGGAAAGCGGTTGGATAGTTTGTTGGCATAAAACTACATTTTATATATTTTTAATAATTGTAGCTTTATAGAAATTGCAGTTGTAACTCCCAGGCCTGGCATTCAAGGCTCTCCACGATCTGGGCTACCCACCGTGTCCTCCAGCCGTCTGTCGTACCTCCTACTGCCCACTCACTGTTCCTGGCATGAGATGCGATCTCCAGCCCCCATGCCTTTGCTGTGCAGAGTGTTCCAGAGTGAATTGTCCCTCCCGTCTGTCTCTCTGCCCTCTTCCTCGTCTTTCCATCTTTCTGCCCCACATCACTGCCTTCCACCCCAGGCCTGTGCTCGTTCCTCCTCGGTTTTCCCCCATGACCTGATACATACCTCTGAATTATCACCTTGGGTTTCCCATACTGTCCAGCTCTCTTTGATGTCTGTTTCTTTGCTGAGTCTTCCTCAGTGCCTGGCAGTCAGTTAAATGTCTTTATTCTTTTTTGTAGGATATCCGACACGAAGCCAGTGACTTCCCATGTAGAGTTGCCAAGCTTCCTAAGAACAAAAACCGAAATAGGTACAGAGACGTCAGTCCCTGTAAGTATCCACGTGGCCGGTACCAGTCTTGCTCTTCCTCTGCTGCAGGCCCTTTTAGTCAAGACTCCTTTCGCCTTGGGGTTTGGTATAATAATAAATATAATAATAAATCAATGTAGCAGAGGTTTATGACTCGATTGTTTCCTATAGTAAAGGCATTAGAGACTTATAGTAATGGCTCATTTTTCCACCATTATAGAAGGGCTGAGGTTTCAGTTTCTGGAAAATTCAGTGAAGTTCAAAGCACTTTTTTTTAGCTTTGACTGTTTTTGTGATGAATCATTTTCCTACCAGCTGAAGCAGAGGGTAGCAGGCATAATAAAAGCTTTTCTGGATGACTCAGCAGCAGTGTCATTAGAGCACAAGCACTGTGTTCAGCTGTAATGAAGCCCCACACAGGCCTTCGGGGTGGGCACTGTTGTCCCCTGCGCTGAATATGCAAGGCAGCTCTGCTTGGAGTCCCCACCGCCTCCACCCCTGCCAGCCTCGTCATTCTTCCCCCTCTTTCCTGCTGTGAGTTCTTCCTAGGATTGTCAGTGTGCCTGCTGGCCTGTGGCAGCCCTGTCCGCCTTCTTAGTGACTGGCTGTCAGTCTGCTGCTGGCTGAAAAGTAAATGACTTACCATGTTAGGATTTGCATAAAGCAAGGAAAACTGGAATGAGTACAGGACGTGAACTGCGCCATCTCCTCTAGGCCACAGAGGCTTTTTTGACCCCCCTCCAAGTCTTTAGACATTGTCAGGCAGTGAGGGGTCATAGCTGCCAATGTCTCCATGGTAGTATGCTCTGCCAGGGATGCAGGAGATTATCCAGTCATTCCTCCAGTGAGCACTTCCTGCAGGTCCTGTGCCCATGGCTGGGAGTGATGGCTGTCATTGTTCTCTGCCAGAAGGGTTAGCAGTGCATCCTGATCTGACTTAGGTGGCGCCCAGATTCCTGGAAGGGTCTAAAAATGGACTTAGACTTGGTGTAGAACGTGTGCCTCTTGGCTTGCCACGATGGTTCCCTGCCTGGTTTTGTGTGTCAGCTCTGCCACTTAGAGCTGAGTGTCTTTGGGCAGGTTGTTCTCTGTCATAGGAGTATGTGAAGATGAAGCAACATAAACCGCTTAGCCCAGTGCCCAGTACCTCACGCAGACATAAGTGCTCAGTAAATGTTGTCGGTGGTGGGGATGGTTGTCACCAACATCTGAAGTGCGCTTCTAGGTCATCAGGTGACATGATTGGCGCCAACACATGGTACTCTTGATTTAGCTCATCTCAGCTGAGGCACCTCATTGATATATGTTTAAAAACAAAAAGAAAAAACCTTGGTGATTCTGCTGTGAAGTCCTGCCAGAAACCTCCAGACCGCTGATCAGAACGCGACAGAACCATCACCGTTCACCTCTTTCACATGGTGCCAGGATACCCTGGGTTTCTAGTTTTTGCTGTACTTGCTCTAATTAGGGAATAATCTTGTCTTTAATATTCCTTTGCTACATTTTTTAACGTTCCTTATCTAAATGGTTTTATGAATCAGTTTTACAGAGAAAAAAAAACTATTTAAAATATTCTTCCAGGGGCTGGTCCAAGTACAGTAGTGTTTACAACTATATGATCACAACCAGTTACAGATTTCTTTGTTCCTTCTCCATCCCCAGTGCTTTACTTGACTAGCCCAAAAAAAAAAAAAAAAAAAAAAAAAAAANTAATTAGGGAATAATCTTGTCTTTAATATTCCTTTGCTACATTTTTTAACGTTCCTTATCTAAATGGTTTTATGAATCAGTTTTACAGAGAAAAAAAAACTATTTAAAATATTCTTCCAGGGGCTGGTCCAAGTACAGTAGTGTTTACAACTATATGATCACAACCAGTTACAGATTTCTTTGTTCCTTCTCCATCCCCAGTGCTTTACTTGACTAGCCCAAAAAAAAAAAAAAAAAAAAAAAAAAAAATTCTTCCAGGGAAACAATTCTCCAGCTTTTTCACTCCCAATCCCACTCTTCATATCTTTCTCCCCTCCTCCTATCCTCCAGTAGAAACAGTCATTTGCTGTGAAGGTTATGGGGAAGAATGAATCAAGGTAGAAGGTCACCTGCTGCCCAGCTCACGGTGCTGCTGGTGATGACAGCAGTCCACAGTTACAGGCACTTGCTGAACGAGGCTCTGTATACACCTCAGCTCATTGACTCTTCCCACAATCCTCTTGTCACCTACCGTTTAGCAAGTTAAAAAAACCAAGGCTCTGAGGTGAGTTGTTTGCCCAGAGTCACCCAGTGCTGTTTGAACCCACTCACGTAACTCACCAATACCATTACATAATTTTTGAGGTCTTTTATCTCTATGATCCACTTAAAAATTATCCAAGTATCTTTATTTGTACTAAGCCTCCATAATGAGAAACAGTATTCCAGATGGTGGCTAGTTTTCAAAGACATCTCTCTTTAGAATCCTTTAGAACAAAAAGCCCCAGACCACTTATCCCCATTCATGTCTCCTTTCCCCTTTGGACGCAGGGAGAAGGTACTATTTATGGGTGGTCACCTGAGTTTATTGTCCCTTGTGCTGTGCCAGAAATAAAGGTCCCCACCTGCTCTTATTAGCTCTACTAACAGGGTAAGGAAAGTGGCCCTCAGGGAGCTACTGCTTTTGTGACAAATGATACAAGAAAAAAAGTGGCTTTTTTCTTTTTGTGATCTGGGGCAGAACTTCCAAATGAGAGTTTATTTCTAAAAACTAAAAGGTACATTTAATATACTTTCAGTGTTTGGGTTTAAATTCTCTTTCAAATGTCTTTGTGATATGCTCTGAATTTTAAAAATTTAGAATCATTGAAGTTCATTGTACTTGAACTTAAAAAAAACAAAAACCTTGTATAAAGGTCAAGGTATGACTTCATGCTGCTGTGTACTTAGGTCATTTAATCTTCAAACTACTGGACAGAGGTTAGGTTGAAGTTCGATCTTAAATCCTATCTACTGTAGCTCATCGTACTAGCAACAGCTGTAGGGACTAGGTGGAATTTATGGTGGATTTTGTTCCCTTTTAAAGATTGAAGCCACCATATTTTTTGCTCTCTAAAAGTTTATGTCAGCCAGGCATGGGTGGCTCACACTTGAAATCCCAGCACTTTGGGAGGCAGAGGTGGGTGGATCACTTGAGGCCAGGAATTCGAGACCAGCCTGACCAACATGGTGAGACCCCATCTCTACTGAAAATACAAAAATTAGGTGGGCATGGTGGCCTGTGCCTGTAATCCGAGCTACTCGGGAGACTGAGGCAGGAGAATCACTTGAACCCAGGAGATGGAGGCTGCCATGAGCTGAGAATGTACCACTGCACTCCAGCCTGGGTGACAGAGCGAGACTCTGACTCAAAAAAAAAAACACAAAAGTTACACATCAGAGAACAGACCCTTTGATGCCCTCCTCTAGTCCTGGAAGGTTTGAGGGGAGAGTAATAAGTATCACAACAAGATATGACCTGAGAACAGATTTCCCAGATAGGACATGATCCATATTGTAATATGGCTTACCGCTATCGCTTCGTAGCGTGAAGTTTCAAACACTTCCAAAAACCCTTTCAGAAAATCCCAGTCACCCCATACTGATGACTAATCTCTACTAAAACAGGGCTTCAGCCAGTGTGAATGCCCCTGATGCCACCAACTCACCTTTGCTTTTCTGTAGGGTGTGCACTTGCATGGACACATTCAGCTTTTCCGGGTTTAACCTGTGAGTTCTGGTTTGCCTTTCAGTTGACCATAGTCGGATTAAACTACATCAAGAAGATAACGACTATATCAACGCTAGTTTGATAAAAATGGAAGAAGCCCAAAGGAGTTACATCCTTACCCAGGTAAGCAGATTGTCTGAATTTTTGTTTTAATGTCAGTTTAAGAGTTTGAGAGTGCTATTATCCACACCTCAAATAAAACTGCCACATCCTTTAGAAGGTCAGGTTTTCAGCAAACCAAAAAGCAACAAGGAAGGGGGAAAATCTTCCTTCAAAGGTTCAGTTTGGTTGTAAGGAACGCTAATCTTTTCTGGGAAGCATAAGATGACATTGCTGGAAATGAGAGCTTATAAAAAACAACATTAAAATGCCAGAGTTGCCTGTGGTCTGTTGGCAGAGGCAGCAGTCATGGCTGGAGGAGGGTCTGTACCTGTGTTGCTTCCAGAAGTATTTGTCGTAGAGCATTAAGCACTTGTGATGGCAAATCTAGGAACGTTAGCAGTAGACCAGGAATCTCTGTCCAGAGCCATTCAGAGTAGCTCACCATGGTTCTCATTCTTTGGCCCAGAAGAAAGGCATCATTAGATCATGTGAACAAGCATGAAAAATGACTTAAAATTTCTGTTGGCTTTTGGCATCTTTATGGAAACAAAATCCTGAAAGTGGTTTAGTGATTGAGCCTCTTGTAAAACACTCAGTGGCTTGTGACCAAAAGGGTATCTGGGAAAGAGGAAAAAAAGAGTTGCTTTTTAATTAATCTTCTCAAGTCTTAACTTGTTACCTGTAAGTTGGTCTAAAAGACTGGGTTTCTTGTTTTGTTTTCATCATAATTTTGTTTTCTCATTCCATGTCAGCTTTTAGTCTTATATGGCTTTAGGCCATAGGGTGATTTCGAACATTGTAATTTTGCTTAATAATTTGGAAATTAAAATTCTGGGGAAGCCAGAATGCTGTATGAAGAAAGGCTGCTTTGAGCAAGGAGCTAGGTCAGGGTGCGTTCAACTGAGGCTGAGGCCTTTCTTCACTGCCTTTTTGTCTTGTCCCAGTTGCTCCCCATTTATGACCAAAATCAGCCCAGATGCCTCTCGTCATCTGGGATGTAGAGCATCAGCCCAGCTGTGTTCAGTCCTATGGGGCCATTGAATAAGTTCTTGGTGCGTGAATACAGGGCAGGCCTTTACCAGGTCCTGAGCTCCTGGTCCTTCCAGCACCACTGGGGTATTTAGGGGAGACTTATGGGGGAGGGGTTTGATAAGGAGGGAGAGGTCTGGGGATGAGGTTGAGGCAAAAGTGACTTCCTGGGGACTTTGCTTTTTGGAGAAGTCGAATTTCCTGCCTCCTGATTTCAGCCCTTCAACTCTGGTGTGGAGTCAGGAAGCCCTTTAAATACCTGTTATTGGGTGTATCATGTCAAGTGTTGCATTAGCAAATGACCATGTACACTTGTGCTACTGTCCTGCCTACCCCGCATCCTAGCACTTCCTTGGGACATGGGAAGCTCTGTCTGGTTTGTGAGGTGGCACTGGGGATGTCGAGAAACTGTTTACACAGTTTCCCTTTGCCCTGGGGATTTACTAAGGGAGTCGAGGCAGCCCGACCCCAAAGTATCACCTCTGGACACTATGACTGAAACATTTTCCTAGTGCCCAAACCAAGAACACCCTTCCCATTTCTTTTTCAGTGTTATTCATTATGTAATAATACAAGTCTCCCTTCTCATTTTTTAAAAGTCGGAAGTATAGAAGAGCAGAGAATAATGTCCAAGGGGCCCTCTTTCACCTTCCCCGTGCAGTGTCAGCTAAGTGTGGTGTGTGTCCTTGCAGATCTTAGGGGATTGTGATCCTTCAGACCATTCTAAACTGGGGTGGTGTTGGGAGTTAGGGAAGACATGAAGGGAGTAGTGGAGAGCTGCAGTGACTGGAGTCTTCATGCCAGGAAGACTGGAGTGGAGAATGCAAGGCCCAGGTTGTCAGCCATGTGCCACGGGATTTCTGGCTGCCAGGAGCTGTTTTTCTGTTCACTGGGGAGGGAAGAGTTAAATGTGGCTTTTCTCTAAGTCCCTTCAGCACAGGGAGTGCTGACTTGTCTTGTTCAGGCAGTAAGTTCAAGATGAGCTCAGGAAAGAAAGTGAGAGGACACTGAGGGCTAGCATGGTTGAGCCAAGTGTGATGGGACTTAAAGGGAGAAGATTTTAAGAATAAGGAGCTTATGGGCCGGGCGTGGTCGCTCACACCTGGAATCCCAGCACTTTGGGAGGCTGAGGCAGGCGGATCACTTGGGTCAGGAGTTCGAGGCCAGCCTGGCCAACGTGGTAAAACCCCCGTCTCTACTAAAAATACAGAAATTAGCCGGGTGTGGTGGTGTGCACCTGTAATCCCAGCTACTCAGGAGACTGAGACAGGAGAATCGCTTGAACCCGGGAGGCAGAGGTTGCAGTGAGCCAGGATTGCGGCACTGCACTCCAACCTGGGTGACAGAGCGAGACTCTGTCTAAAAAAAAAAAAAAGGAGCTTAGATGAAAATAGATGAGAATGGAAACCATGAGAAGTGATGCTGGCCAAGGACATGAGGGCATGACAGGTTCTGGTGTGGAGGTAATAGGCGATGTCTCTTCCAGCCACTGCTAATAATTGAGACAAACTCAAGGCACTCATACCCTGTGTCCAGCAAACATCTGTGCCCGTTGCCAGGTGAGCTGGAGTGAAAGGGGCCAGCTGCTCCGCAGACACCCTCATGCCCCAGTGACTCTGTTCCCTTTGGGCCACCTCAATGACCATTTGTGTTTCTACATCTCCTAAGTTTGTTGGGCCAAGGAGGGAGGCTGTCTGCCGTCAGGGTCCTCATTGCTGTTGGTAGGAATAGTCGCTGATATTTCATTGTGTGTTTACTGCATTCTAGGGACTGTGCTAAGTACTTTATATAAATGAATGTACTTCATTTTCACAGCTCTGTGAATAGGTACTATTATTAGTCAAGTAAGCAATGGGGAAACTGAGCAGGGAGCGATGGAGTGACTTGCCCAAGGTCACGAGATGACGTGATTGGAACCAAGAGGAGTGTTGTGGTTGGTCACGCCCCCACACTGCCTCTCATCTGCACCAAGGAGTTTTGTCCCATAGCCCAAGGGCCTTGGGGATGAATCTCAGTGGAGGCCCTTAGCTGGCCTGCCTGAGCCAGAAAGCAGAATCGGCATTTTTCTGTCCTTGGTTGGCCAGCCCTGAACTGAGATGCGGAAATGGCCCTTTGCTGCCTGGTAGAAAATGGAGCTGCTGTTACTGACCACCAGGCAGAGAGAGGTGGGTCCCTGTCCCAGCCTCAGCCACCACTGTGCCTAAGCTGTGGGGACTGAGGGCGCTATCGTTAGCTGACTGCAGAAGGTGAGCTCACGCTGTGGCGTGTTATGTTTCAGATGTCACATGTTGTGTTATTGTGTCTTTGCAGGGCCCTTTGCCTAACACATGCGGTCACTTTTGGGAGATGGTGTGGGAACAGAAAAGCAGGGGTGTCGTCATGCTCAACAGAGTGATGGAGAAAGGTTCGGTAAGTCTCAGATTCATCTGCTGTGTATGTGATCATACGTACCACTCCATACAGTTAACATTTCATCCAGATTTTTAAATTATTTTTCTTGCTTTTGTATTTCCTTTATGTAGTATTTTTATTAAAAAAAAATTAAAACAGCAGCATATAAATGCATGTTGGTCATCAACCAGTTAATGAAGTGAATGAAAGGGAGGCGGCGGGAGAATTGCACGGACCTCTTCGCCCACACCTTCTTCAGAGTGCGGTGCATGTGGCGCTCCGCCCACCTGTGCTGCCTTTGCGGCTCTCGTCACAGTGTGGACTTGTGTGTGGAGTTATGGAGACCTGCTTTTATTGAAAAGCAAATTCTTAGTACATCTTCATGGTGTCTGATTTTTTTGTCTGGTGAGAATGTGGCTACCTCTGCGGAGCTGTGGGAGTGGCTGACTCTAGATGAGATTTGCCTCCATTCAATATCCAGATGCTTGCCCTGCCATACCTCTTCGGAGTGAGCATTGACTTCAGAATGTGTGTCATTCTAAGTTCTTGCAACTTTTCAAACACCCCTTGGGCTAGTGTGTGGCTGCACGGTGTCCATTTGTGCAGGCCACCACTCCTCTTGCATTTGGGTCTAGCCACCTCTCCTTCTCAACTCACCACAGTTCATTTTTGTACCATGCTTCCAGAATGAGCTTTCTCAAATCCACGTGTCACCACAGTTCTTCCCAACTGAAAACGTTTGTGTGATTCCCTTTGCCTCACAGGTTAATGCATGGTGTGGCTTACAGAACCTTGCAGGTCTGGCCCTAGGCCCCTGGACACAGACCTCTCACCGCTCTTGGAACTTTAGCCAGGACAAACTTTTCGTTTTTAGTTTCTTACCATGTTCTCTGGGCTGAGGAGTCCCAGTGCCCATGCTCATCCCACTTCCAGGCACCCCTGGATGGCTGCCCCCGGCTCCCCAACTGCCTGCACTCTCCCTTGCCCTCCTCACTGTGTTGGAATAGCTGAGGATAGCCAATTTCTGGGCACTCTCCTGTGTAGACTGTCCTGTGTAGACTGTCTGTGTAGACCGGCCTGTGTAGATAGTCTGTGTAGACTGTCCTGTGTAGACTGTCTATGTAGACCATCCCATGTAAACCGTCTGCCTGTGCAGGCACAGGCCAGCGTTCAGCAGGGCCACAGGCTCCTTGGCCTCCCTGCCCTCGCTGCTCCCCAGCACTGCCAGCCCTGCTGCGGGGTCCAGGAGGAGACGAGCTGAGGATCGTGGAGACCAATAGGAACGTGTGGCCCAGGAGCAGGGAACTGGGTGTCCCTGGGCCTTGGCAGGCCCAGGCTCAGCTGGGACATGGTTCTCACAGCTGTCCTGGTTGTCTCCGGCCATAGAAGAACGTGGGGGCTCCAGGGAGGCCACCTTTCCAAAAAAAAGCACAGTCATGGCCCTAGAGTGTAAAAACTCCCAAGTGTTAAGAAGCAACACATCAAAGGAAACTTCAGCAGTGAAAACTTGAAGCATTAACCACAAAGCCTCTCCCTCCACCACACACAAAGAAACGGCTTTAGTTGCTCGCAGAAAGCCTTCCTCTTAGGACAGCGCATGTTTAAAATCATAGGGGTTTGGTTGGTTTTGTTTTGGGGTTGGGTTTTTTTGTTTTGTTTTGTTTTTTTGCCTTTGCCTACTTTTTTAAAAAATGAAAGTATTTATTTGTCCAATAATAATAGATAGGGAGCTTGCCTGAGTGTTCTGTTGATGATATAATGTATCTTGTTTTAGAAAAGAACTTTTTCAGTGAAAGGTGGTTTTTAAATTTTTTCTTCCCTCAGTAGCTTGATTAGTAAAACGTGAAGTTACAAATGTGAAGCAAACCCCACTCTTCACCACTCGTCAGCAATTTTGAGTAAAGAAACAAAGCATCAGGTTCTCACAGCACACACTCTCTGCGAAGGAATGGGAAGCCTGGCGGCCTGTGGAAGCCTTCAGCACAGCTCCATCTGCAGGCTTCTGACCCTCAGCACTACCAACACTTGGGCTGGAGCATTCTCTGCTAGGGATCCGGGCAGGGAGTGGCTGTGCTGGGCATTGTAGGATGTTTAGCAGCATCTTTGGCCTCTACCCACCAGGTGCCAGTAGCACCCCCTCCCCAGATGTGGCAGTCAGCTGTGTTTCTGTCTAGACTCCAGACTTTGTCCGATGTCCCCTTGTAGGCCAAATTGCCCCTGGTTGAGAACCACTGCTCTAGATGGTATTGAGGGTTGGGAATTTTAAATCAAGACATTTATTCAGAAATTACCAGATACAGTAGCATTTGCTTTTTATTTATTTCTTTGTTGCTAAGTGTTTGGTAAAACCTCTTTGCTGTGAGCACAAGATTTGCTTTAGCAATCATTGTCACATTACAGCAAGGAGCGGTGTCCAGCGCTGTGGTTATGTGTTTGAGCAGTGTCCAGCACTGTAGTTACGTGTTCCAGCCTCACCAGGCCCTGTGCTTCATTGTCTCTCACCCAAGGCTGACCACAAGTGGCCCACAGATCCACTGTGACAACCTTTCCCTTTGGGTTACTGTGGTGGCATCGAAAACATGGCTGGTTGGCTTTGCTGTAGTTTACTGTGATAACTGTGCCAGCAGTCCCTGCTTTCCTTTGTTAAGTATCCCATTCCACTGGAGGATTACTTGGGCATGCAAATTGGCATGAAAAACAATGTATGGTGTGAGATTGTTAAAGTTTCTTTGGGATCAACATTTTCAATTCTGTATCAGCATTATCCCTCCCAGAGGGCTGGCTGGGAAAAATCATGAGAAGTTACAGTATCTTATTTGCTCAGCTAATCTAATTATAAATGATCCACACAGCTTGTGGTAAAACCAGCTTTTAGGGAGTTTTCATTTAATGCATACTTGTTTTCTGATTTCCTTCCTTCACCAAATAGTGTAGGATGCTCCCTCTTACTTTTGGCAAACATGCCTGTTGTCTTTTGGGACCCTGGGCTTCCTGGAAACCGGTTATGTGGAAGATGATTGTGTGTGTTAGACTGGGGTCATCCAGATGGCTAGAGTTCTCACTGGTGCTGTTTAAGGATTGACTTTAGACACGTCAGTGTAGGCTGCACCATGGCGTAAGGGCTGGGATTGTTGTTTAGATGGGGGAAGTAAGCAAGGCCAGTTTAATTGGCCATTGCAGAATCTCACCTGTATCTCTCTCCTGAAATCTGCACTAAAGCTGCCATTTGCTTTCAGGTGCTTTCATGCACAAGACACTGCACTCTCTTGTATTTAGTTCTCTGTGTTAAGAATTACTTAGTTCTCTGTGTTAATAATTTTTGGCAAAACCAAATTACCTGTCACAGGGTTAATGTAGATGTCTTTCATAGGTTTTCTAAACACCGCCTGCCCACTTGTTTGGGAAGGCCCCAAGGACTCTTTAACATCTGCCTTCATGGTGGAAACAGCAACTACGAGAGATGCCAGCATGTTGGCACCACCATATTTCTCTGGTGCCAACCCAAGATAGGACTCAGTTTGAGGCCTGGTGAAGGACTATGTTCTAATAAAAATCTATCTACTTTTCATGGCAGTATATATCACTGTAATAGGGTAACTGAAAATAGTGATCTTGTGCCTTTTAAAATTTTATGTGTTTAAAACAAAATTTCTGTTGGAAATGACAGGGCATAGCTTGCTGCTGTAGACACCTGAGAGTCCTTAAAAATAAATATTGGGTGATTGACACTTAGTTGTATGACAGAATTCCTCACTTGTACAGTTCCAAAGTCTTAGTCCTTACCCAGATTACAGAGGGTTATTAGGCATTAGGTTTGGTTTTGAAAGTGAGTGCTTGCTGTCTGGAGGTGAGATTTAAGACTCATCTACCCTGCTTATGAGATGAGGAATGGTGGCCTCTTCCTCCTGCATTTCTGTTCTTTGCTTCCTTCTCTGCTCACTGTGTGGAATGCGCACCTCAGCATGGGTGGTGTGGAACTTATCAGATCAGTCTCTTGTTTCTGGGATCTTGAGGCATTATAAGATCTACTTGTTAGAAGTGTGGGATTAATGCATCTTTTCACATTCTTTTAAGTTCCTGCTTTCATCTGCCACACCCACTGTGGCTAGGTGGGGGTCTTGCCATGTAATTAGCGCCTCCATGCTGAGTGGCAGAATTGCTTCAGTGGTGACAGATTGTCCCCATTCCAGAGTTCACTTTTGGCAACTCATCATTGATCCAGGAAGGTGACATGGATGAAACTGGCTAAGACTTCAGACAGGCCCGTGTCCAGACTCTTGAGAAAGCTCTGTTGGCTTCTGGTCTGGCACTGAGAAGTTTGCTGCGATGCTGGCATCACAACCTGGTGTTTCTTCATTTGTTTCTCCCACATTTTGCTTTGGTTTTGTCTTTTGGGCAGCTTCCAGCTTCAGTAGAGCAGGACCAATAGGCATTTGTGGTTCTATATTCACCCTCCTCAAGTGCTTCCTGGCTCCTCATTGCCCCCAGATGATGCCACAGGTCCCTGGGCCTGCTGCCAGTCGGCTGTGATCTGGGCCTCTGCTGGCCCCTTCTCCAGCTGCTCTTTTCAGCCTGGCTTATTTGCAGTCACTGCCTAGGAAATCCTAGTCATCTTTCAAAACCTGCCTCTTGCATAGAGCTTTCTCTGATCTCTCTTTCCTGTAATTTTGCCTGACCTGAAACATTTCCCTCTTCTGAATTCCTGCTGCCTGTCCGTAGCATTTCCCCCTCAGCCCTCCCTCATAGCCCACCTTGTCACTGCTGGGCACAGCAGTCTCTCCTCACAGACAGCTGGCCCTGAAGTGGTTCCCTTCACCCACACCATCCTTTGCCCCAGAGGAGGTATTGAGTGGGTCAGTGCACGTGAACTGCAAGTGTCATTTGCCAAAGAGCTGTTGACACACGCTGACATTTCTTTTGCTGAAAATCGTAAGGGCTTTGAGCTTCCCTATGTCCAGGCACATGGTCAGGTTGACCCGGTAGCTCTGCCCCTGTTGACCTGCCATTTTTGTCCACAACGGTTATCCATGAGCAGAAACGTTTGCATAACTGAGGCAGATTCAGTAAATGTCACTAAATTCGAGTCCGTTTTTGTCTTAGACCCTAAATGAAACCAAATTTTCATAAATTTGCTTGTTTTAAAGAAAAATTTAACAAGCTACATTTAAATCGAGAACATCAAAATAGTGTCTGAGATTATCAAAAGTATTTTTCTGAATGAACTGAACCAAACCAGAATGAAAGGGCAAGCCCTGGGGAGCCCGTCTCCAAGCCTTCTCTGAAAGGGAGTCTGCATTTGGTGACAACCGTTCAGGCTTTCCAAAGGGCCTCACCTGCTGTCTCTCCCAGTTTTGTTTTTAATTGCCTGTGAGTTTTCTGTGCAGAGTAAGGCACCTACATTCTATGCCAGCAGCCTGATCAGGTCCTGTGTAATGTTTGAAATGGCTGCATAGAGGAGTTTCAAAGCCTTTTGTACAATCTGGCTTCACCTCATAGACTGTGAGAAAGCGTCAGAGCCCTGCAGGACCCCATTGCCGTGTTGGACCAGGGAGCTAATGGGTTTGGAAGTCTGAGCCCTGTCTGCACAACCTGCCCCCGTCAGCAGCTTCGTGCCCGCACCCCCATCTCCCCGTGAGGCAGGCATCTGTGCTGACCATGGCTTCCATGATCAGAAAACCCCAGATCTTTGGGTTATCATGAAGCTTGTGGGATGTGCTCTAGGCATCCTGCCATAGGAAAACGGTTGCTCACAATAATTCACTGTTATTTGTTCCCCCAGTTAAAATGCGCACAGTACTGGCCACAAAAAGAAGAAAAAGAAATGATCTTTGAAGACACAAACTTGAAATTAACATTGATCTCTGAAGATATCAAGTCATATTATACAGTGCGACAGCTAGAATTGGAAAATCTTACAGTGAGTATGGCACGCACTTCAGCACTTCAGGCGGCTACTGGTTCAGATGCCTCTTCCTTTATCCCTTGGGTGACATTACCTAATGCCGGTGTTCCTGGCTTTTGTATACCCCGAGCAAGACGTGGTTTTGGCACTGAGGTGAGCGGAGCTTACTTGTGCACCTACCGAGTGCCCAGGAATGCCCAGGGAGGGTGGAAACCACAGTGCTCTCCCTGACCTTTAACAACAGTTAACTCCAGTTCTTAGGGAAAGGAGAGTTTCTTGCCCAAAAGACCGGTTCCTGCTTGTGCAGCTGCAGAGGGACCGAAGTGGCAGTCCGCAGGCCCCAGCGAAGCATGCTGCCTTCTTTGTGGTCCTCAGTCTTTGAGTCTGAAGAGAGGGAAGAAGGGGTCTCTGGTCTCACTCCAGTTTTATAGCTAGTGGAAATTTTCTAGGCCTGGTCTTGGGTTTATTTGTTGTGGGAAGAGTTTATAACACCAGCTACTTGCTTGGTAAAAGCTGGTCTTGGAACATGGCAAGGCATTGTGGTAAGCAGCACCACCACTGAAGGCTCTGCTCCTGGGGCTTCAGAATAATTCCCCTGGATCCGTAACTTGGAGGTGTTCATGTCATTCTGGGGAACAGTGGAGGGAGTGCGAGGCAGCACCTGGGGGCGCCAGTGAAGAGTGGCAAGCCACCAACCTCTGAAACCTAACTGGGGTTGAATCCTGGTGCCACCTTACCAGCCCGTCACGGTGTCTCCGTTTCCTCTTCTGTCAAACTCAGGTTTTGCAAGGGTTCTGGGAGGTCCTATGTGGGAAGGGTTAGCAGTTACTGTGGGTGTGTAGCACGGGCTTTGTCTAAAGGGAAGATGGAGCTGTAGGGAGACCATGTGGAGTGGGGCTCCAGGGCTGTGTGGGTGGGGAGGGATCTGCTTCTGGCTGACCCCATGCCTCCCCTTCTCAAGTACTATTTTTTAATCGTTATGGTTCCTGCCATTCATTTCATAGTTGATGTAAACCAGCTGCGGTGGCTCATGTCTTTAATCCCAGCACTTGGGGAGGCTGAGGCCAGGAGGATTACTCTCAAGGCCAGTAGTTCAAGACCAGCCTGGGCAACATAGCGAGACCCCCGTCTCTACAAAAAAACAAAAACAATTAGCCAGACATAGTGGTACTCCCCTATAGTCCAGCTACTCAGGAGGCTGAGGTAGGAGGATTGCTCGTGCCCAGGAGTTCAAGGCTGCAGTGAGCTATGCTTGCACCACTGCACTCCAGCCTGGGTGACGGAGCAAGACCCTGTCTCAAAAAAAAAAGAGTAGTGAAAGTAAGATCTAGAATTTAGCACAGGTTACCAGGAAGTAGGGAAGGGGTTCAGGCTGCCTGGCTCCTGAGGATGGTAGCAGTGCAGCTGCTGCGAGTGCTTTCTGCCCTCTGGTGGTGACCACTTCAGAGTCAGCAGTCCTGCCATAGCCCTGGCAGGGCAGAGGGGCTCTGAGTACAGTGGATGGAGGCGCTTTCTGGAAGATTCTCAGGAGTAACATGGGCAGCATGTTGGAATGTGCTAGAGGATTTATGCAGTAGACTTTTAAAGAAATGCTTCTTAGCATTTGCAAACCTGACATTAAGAGTGACTTCTGGGGAACTCTTTGCTTGTTGAGGGAAACTGAATTTCAACAGAGCAGAAGAGCTGTGTGCTTTTTGCTTGGCAGAATGAATACAGCCAGCTCAGAGGTTTTGGTGTTAGGATCTGTTTGCTCCAACAGACTTTGTTTTTAAAAGGCTTTTCTCAGCCATGGCTGTCTGTTCTAGCACAAGGCTGGAGTGAATTCCTTGTGAAAGATGTGGGCAGGTGTGAGGGAGGGTATCAGTGGGCGGCAACCCACACCTGCAAGGATTAAAAGAAAACTTGAGTTTGGCATGCTTGCTTCTTACTCAGTTTTAAAATACATTTTAACGGCCAGGCACGGTGGCTCACGCCTGTAATCCCAGCACTTTGGGAGGCCGAGGCAGGTGGATCACGAGGCCAGGAGTTCAAGACCAGCCTGACCAAGATGGTGAAACCCCGTCTCTACTAAAAACACACACAAAAAAATTAGCCAGGCGTGGTGGCAAGTGCCTGTAATCCCAGGTACTCGGGAGGCTGACGCAGAGAATTGCTTGAACCTGGGAGGTGGAGGTTGCATTGAGCCAAGATCATGCCACTGCACCCCAACCTGGGCGACAGAGCGAGACTCTGTCTCAAAATAATAATATTAATTTTTTAAAATACATTTTAAGTCCTTTTCTTCCCCACTCACCTGCACGCCCCAAATAGAAGAGGTATTTCTTTTTCTTTAATGTCATTAAGGTTATATGGATACCATTTTCTAGAGAGGAAAGAATGATGGAATTGCCTAGTGTGATTCTAGCATTTATCCTAACATACACAAATTTCTCCTTGTTCTGTGCAAGATACTGTATTTAATATTTAATAAATATTAAATATTATTTACTAGTGTAGTTAATGGCTGAGGCAGGGTTAAACATGTATTATTTTCATCCCAGCAGAGTTGGGGGAGGTCCTAGTAACTGTGCCATGAGCTTTGTGAGGGTGAGGTGGTATCTTTGCCCCTGCCTCCCTGGCACGGTAACTGGCACATGATTGGCATAGTATGGACATTCGTCAAGTGAAGGAAGGCATCATGAGCAGATCTCTGGCCTGAATCCTTCTGCCATCAGCTGCTCTCCAGGTGGCCCTGGCACTAGGCCACAGGGAAACCCTCCAGGCTGGTATGGTTCCTGTCTGTGGCTGTCTTCCTGGGCCCATGTTAGGAGACTTTCACTTCCGGAGCCCTTTCCCTCTCAGGGCCTTGCTTACCAAGTGGTTGGTTCCCATTTACTATGAGCTCTTAGGTCACTGAAGATGTTGGGCACTCCCCCTAGTGAGGGCTGCCTTTTGATCACAGCCGCCGGAAGCCTCAAGGAAGGAGCAGAGCTGGAAACAGAACCCAGGCCATTGTTTCTGTTCCTGTGGGGCAGACTCAGCCAGGGGAAGAGACACTTTGGGACAAGGGCTGGGGTCCACCTTTCAAAAGTGTCTACAGCAGGCTTTGAGCATGGACTCTCTGCCTCCAAATGTCCACCTCCTCATCAGGAAAATGGATGGGAGTGCCTGCCTGGAGCAGCTGGTGGGAAGGCGCAGTGCCAGCACCCAGGACACACTTGGTTCATAGGCTAATGTCATTCGCCCTGACTACCTCTTCAGCTGAGTGTTGAGCCACACCTTGGAGTCACCAGTCTTTGGAGACCAAGTCTGTTACTTTTTTCTCTAAAGTGACAATCCTCTGAAACCTCCAGATCATCTTGAAGCCCTGTCTGAAAGTTGCCCAGAGCCAGTGCCTCACCTGCTGTTCCTTGTTCACTTTTTCATGGGAGGCCTTTTAGGGCTTCATGACAGGATTTTGTGGGTGGCCACACAGCATCATTGTGACTCATGAGACAGAGAGAAACCAGTTGTGACCATGTAGACAGTAGAAGTGATAGGGAGAAAAGAGAAAAGAGGTGAGGGGACTCTTCAATCCGAAGGGACGTGAAGTCTAAGCAGGTGCACCCTGCAGGTTCAGTGTCAAGCCCAGGGCCTGGCCCCAGGGTGTGGTATTTGTTGACTGGGTGTGTGGACCCTGGGAGAAAGTCTGAGATTTAATGTTCCTCTTAGAGGTCGATGAGTGGAAGGTGATTCTGTGTGTACTTGGAATTAGTGATTTCTGTACAGATGATTCTCTTAGAATCATCATGAGTATTTTTCTCTTTCAGATCCAAGAAACTCGAGAGATCTTACATTTCCACTATACCACATGGCCTGACTTTGGAGTCCCCGAATCGCCAGCCTCATTCTTGAACTTTCTTTTCAAAGTCCGAGAGTCAGGGTCACTCAGCCCGGAGCACGGGCCCGTCGTGGTGCACTGCAGTGCGGGTATCGGCAGGTCTGGGACCTTCTGTCTGGCTGATACCTGCCTCTTGCTGGTAAGGAGGCCCTTGCAGACACCCTGGGGAGCTCCTCCACCTGCTCTGCTGTGATGTTTTCTCCTAAATAGAAACCGAAGCACTCCTCTTCCAAAAGAGACTCACTGTGTTAGTCTGTTTTTGCATTACTAATAAAGGCATACCTGAGACTCGGTCATTTATAAAGAAAAGAGGTTTAACTGGCTCCCGGTTCTGCAGGCTGTACAAGCATGGCGCCAGCACCCGTTCGGCTTCTGGGGAGACCTCAGGGAGCTTCCGGTCATGGTGGAAGGCGAAGGGGAGTGGGAGCAAGAGATGGGCAGGTCCCACACTCTTAACAACCAGATATCTTGTGAATGCATTGCCTCAGGGAGGGCACCAAGCCTTTCATGAGGGACCTGCCCCCCTGACCCAGGCACCTCCCACCCAGCCCCACCTCCAACACTGGGGATCACATTTCAGCATGAGATTGGGAGGGGACAGACATCTAACTGTGTTAGTCACATTGCCCTTGAGAACTGGACCTGGCTGACTTATGTCACCTCTCTGGCTTTCAGATGGACAAGAGGAAAGACCCTTCTTCCGTTGATATCAAGAAAGTGCTGTTAGAAATGAGGAAGTTTCGGATGGGGCTGATCCAGACGGCAGACCAGCTGCGCTTCTCCTACCTGGCTGTGATCGAAGGTGCCAAATTCATCATGGGGGACTCTTCCGTGCAGGTCAGCGTTGCCTTTGTTTGAATCCAGGTGTGACCATTTTAACTTTTTTGTCTTTGAAGGAGGCTGTCAGTTGTAAAAGTTCAAACACCGTCTGGTGTCAGGGGAAACAGCTACCCTTCATGTTTAAAATAGCTAGAAAGTTGTCAAAATGTTCACCATGTTGCACTTTGTGCCTTTGACGTGCTCACAGAGAGCATTGATAGGAAGAAGAGACTTTATTTTCAAAAGATTTCATCTTCCAAGTACATGACTGCAGCTCTGAGAGGCCGAGAGCCCCTCGCCAAGCCGTCACCTCTGCTCACGCAAGGGGACTTCCTGACAAACCAGCCGACGCGAACACTAATAGGACTTCCTCTTGCTGCTCTTTCAAGGATCAGTGGAAGGAGCTTTCCCACGAGGACCTGGAGCCCCCACCCGAGCACGTCCCCCCACCTCCCCGGCCACCCAAACGAATCCTGGAGCCACACAATGGGAAATGCAGGGAGTTCTTCCCAAATCACCAGTGGGTGAAGGATGAGACCCAGGAGGATAAAGACTGCCCCGTCAAGGAAGAAACAGGAAGCCCCTTAAACGCCGCACCCTACAGCATGGAAAGGTAATATGATTGGGTCCCAGCTTGTTGGGTTGAGGGGAGATGACCTTCTGTTCTAGAAACACACACTGGTACTGAAACCCTGTGGACGCAGCCTCCTGTTGGCAAGCAGTGCTTCCGCATCCTTGGGGAACAGGGCGTGTGGACCACAGCCACTCCACTCCTGACTGCGGGAGGCCCGGTATTGGGCACAGGGTGGCTGCAGGACATGAGCCACTTCTGTGGGCTTCTAGTGCCACCTTGTGGTGCTTGTTGGAATGAGGGGCTCGGTGCCACCAAGTAGCGTTTTTCTGCCCCCTGACGATAGCGCCCTCCCCCAGGCTTCCGGACAGTCCTGAAATGTGATGTCCAGGCTTGACCATGTACCCTCAGTCCCCACAGTGGTCCTTTGGGGAATGTAACCTTTTTTATGTTGTCTTGATTAAATCCCATTTTACTTGCTTGCAGGTTAACAACCATTATTGAGTACCTATTGATACGTGTGGTGTACTGAGTTAACTAGAACATGTCCCCTGGTCTGTGTTCTAGATCATCTTGTTGGGAAAAAGGCAGACCCAAAGCATATTTTGGTGGGAGCCCATGGACAGTGATGTGATAGAGGTGTCCACTGAAGTGGTCAGGAAAGGCTGCTTGCAGTAGGTGGCCGTGCACGGAAAGCTCGCAGAACGAGCAGGTGTTAGTTCCAGCTGGAGATGACTGCCGGCCGTGCCCTTGGTACCTGCTTTCCGGAGGGAAATTTTAAGACGTGTGCATACTTGATCCAGCAGTTGTATACATGGAGAAATTTACCCTGCAGCGACTCTCAAAATAAGCACGTAAAGATGTGTATAGGTAGTTGTATTTGTTGTGGCATTGCTTGTAGTAGTGAAAAATTAGAGACAGGCCAATGATATAACCAGGGACCTGATCAGTTACGTTCTCTCCCGGTGTTGGGATATTCTGTAGCTCTTAAAGAATGAGATCTGGGTGTACTGATGTGGCCAGACATTGCAATTGCAGTACATGAGAAGGCAAGTCATACAATAGTGTGTACACCAGTGGATCCTCCAGCCAGATAAATCCTCACAGTGCCCAATCGCCCAGGCACTTGTGAACCCTACCCTGGGTGTGGGTGCTGTCTGAAGTACCTGGGGGAGAGGGTGACAAGTGGACTTCAGGCTGTTGTGGGCCCTGGCCTGGCCCTCCCTCCAAGCAGAGGGGCTGGCTTGCTGGAAGGTTAACATCACCCTACTCTGTCTACATGTGGCTTGTTTTTTCCCAGAATTCCTGCCACAATAGCATCCTTGCCATTCACTTTCTCCAAAGTGAGTAAACCATCTCTGCCCCTCTGATTCCTCAGCCTGAGTCAAGACACTGAAGTTAGAAGTCGGGTCGTGGGGGGAAGTCTTCGAGGTGCCCAGGCTGCCTCCCTAGCCAAAGGGGAGCCGTCGCCGCCCAAGAAGGAGGAGGACCATGCACTGAGTCACTGGAAGCCCTTCCTGGTCAACATGTGTGTGGCTACGGTCCTCACAGCCGGCGCGTACCTCTGCTACAGGGTATGTTTTCACTGACAGACATGCTGGCGAGATGCTCGCGTGCAGAGAGCACTGGCCACTAGCCCGATGGTAGGATTCAGTTCTGTGGCGCATCTGAGCCAGTCTCAGAAGAAACAGATCAAAGGTTTTTAAAGTCTGGAACTGTGGAAGGGCTAACGAGAATTAAGGATCGATGCACTGGGGTTTTAAGGAGCCCTCTGGTCCCAAGAATATAAGAGTCTAATCTCAGGGCCTTAACCTATTCAGGAGTAAGTAGAGAAAATGCCAAATACGTCTGTTTCTCTCTCTCTCTCTCTCTCTCTCCTTTTTTTTATTCCTTTGTTTTTGGAAAAAAATAGAATTACAACACATTGTTGTTTTAACCTTTATAAAAGCAGCTTTTTGTTATTTCTGGAAAAGAAAACAAACTAGGCACTTACGAACCTTTCTCGTACCCTTAGGTGATGTAATTAGCTATATAATTTATATTTGATTTCCCAGGGAAGGAATCCCAAACTTTTACGAATGTAAACTCCCTTGGAGAAGAGGGTTAGGACGCTATTGCGCTCAAGCCCCCTCAGCTGTGTGCACACTGAGCCAGGACAGGGTCTTTGAGCTTTCCCACTGTCAGAACAGCAACAAAAGACCACCTAGAAAACCAGAACCTGCCTCTGCTTCTGCTCAGAGTGTCCCCGCTGGGTCTCCATCGTCCTTTCTCCATTGCTCCCTCCTGTGACAGCCATCTTGCTCATGTACCAGCCTCATCACCCCATTCCCATAAATGAGTGTCCTCGAGGCCTCTCCCTGGGGGTCAGAGGTCACCACAGGGTGGCCATCAGCATGTCAGCCCTCTGTTAATTCAGAGGAGTGGGCTCCACCTCATTGGGAGAAGTGCCATTTCAGCAGAAATCCACACGTTAGACGTGTGTTGCTGTTAAGTAAGGGGAAGAGAGAGGACTAGCCTCAGAGCTCTGGCCATGGAAATGACCTCCTAAGACTTTTTCATTGTTTTAAATATTTTACCTCTTTTCAGGTGGCCATCTGAGTACATCAGATGGTTTTGCAAAATGCAAACAATTTTTTCCTTGGGGGTGATTTTTGGGGAGAAGGGGCTACTGTAAAAAATAAAACCAAAACCCCCTTTGCTCCCTCGGAGGTTGAAGTTGCCGGGGGGTGTGGCCGGGGTCGTGCATGAGGCGACAGCTCTGCGGGTGCGGGTCTGGGCTCATCTGAACTGTTTGGTTTCATTCCAGTTCCTGTTCAACAGCAACACATAGCCTGACCCTCCTCCACTCCACCTCCACCCACTGTCCGCCTCTGCCCACAGAGCCCACGCCCGACTAGCAGGCATGCCGCGGTAGGTAAGGGCCGCCGGACCGCGTAGAGAGCCGGGCCCCGGACGGACGTTGGTTCTGCACTAAAACCCATCTTCCCCGGATGTGTGTCTCACCCTTCATCCTTTTACTTTTTGCCCCTTCCACTTTGAGTACCAAATCCACAAGCCATTTTTTGAGGAGAGTGAAAGAGAGTACCATGCTGGCGGCGCAGAAGGAAGGGGCCTGCACCTGTCTGGAGGCTCGCCCCACCCAGGGCTCCCTCCGGGAGCATCCCAGGGGGTGGCACACCAACAGCCTCCTTGAATCGCAGGGAGCAACTCTCCACTCCATATTTATTTAAACAGTTTTTTCCCCAAAGGTGTCCATTGTGCACTAGCATTTTCTTGAACCAATAATGTATTAAAAATTTTTGATGTCAGCCTTGCATCAAGGGCTTTATCAAAAAGTACAATAATAAATCCTCAGGTAGTACTGGGAATGGAAGACTTTGCCATGGGCCTGCTGCGTCAGACCAGTACTGGGAAGGAGGACGGTTGTAAGGCAGTCGTTATTTAGTGATATTGTGGGTAACGTGAGAAGATAGAACAATGCTATAATATATAATGAACACGTGGGTATTTAATAAGAAACATGATGTGAGATTACTTTGTCCCGCTTATTCTCCTCCCTGTTATCTGCTAGATCTAGTTCTCAATCACTGCTCCCCCGTGTGTACTAGAATGCATGTAAGGTCTTCTTGTGTCCTGATGAAAAATATGTGCTTGAAATGAGAAACTTTGATCTCTGCTTACTAATGTGCCCCATGTCCAAGTCCAACCTGCCTGTGCATGACCTGATCATTACATGGCTGTGGTTCCTAAGCCTGTTGCTGAAGTCATTGTCACTCAGCAATAGGGTGCAGTTTTCCAGGAATAGGCATTTGCCGCATTCCTGGCATGACACTCTAGTGACTTCCTGGTGAGACCCGGCCTATCCTGGTACAGCAGGGTCTCGCTGTAACTCAGACATTCCAAGGGTATGGGAAGCCATATTCACACCTCACGCTCTGGACATGATTTAGGCAAGCAGGGACACCCCCCGCCCCCCACCTTTGGGATCAGCCTCCGCCATTCCAAGTCAGCATTCTTCTTGAGCAGACTGTGATTTGGAAGAGAGGCAACTGCTGGAAACCACACTTCTCGAAACAGCCTGGGTGACGGTCCTTTAGGCAGCCTGCCGCCGTCTCCGTCCGGGTTCACCTTGCCGAGAGAGGCGCGTCTGCCCCACCCTCGAACCCTGTGGGGCCTGATGGTGCTCACGACTCTTCCTGCAAAGGGAACTGAAGACCTCCACATTAAGTGGCTTTTTAACAAGAAAAACACGGCAGCTGTAGCTCCCGAGCTACTCTCTTGCCAGCATTTTCACATTTTGCCTTTCTCGTGGTAGAAGCCAGTACAGAGAAATTCTGTGGTGGGAACATTCGAGGCATCACCCCATAGAGCTGTGGTGAGGTGTGGATAAGGCTTAGGTGCCAGGCTGTAAGCATTCTGAGCTGGGCTTGTTGTTTTTAAGTCCTGTATATGTATGTAGTAGTTTGGGTGTGTATATATAGTAGCATTTCAAAATGGACGTACTGGTTTAACCTCCTATCCTCGGAGAGCAGCTGGCTCTCCACCTTGTTACACGTATGTTAGAGAGGTAGCGAGCTGCTCTGCTATATGCCTTAAGCCAATATTTACTCATCAGGTCATTATTTTTTACAATGGCCATGGAATAAACCATTTTACAAAATAAAACAAACAAAAAAAGCAAGGTGTTTTGGTATAATACCTTTTCAGGTGTGTGTGGATACGTGGCTGCATGACCGGGTGGGTTGGGGGGGCGTGTCTCAGGGTCTTCTGTGACCTCACAGAACTGTCAGACTGTACAGTTTTCCAACTTGCCATATTCATGATGGGTTTGCATTTTAGCTGCAACAATAAAGTTTTTTTCTAAAGAACGTGAATTTGGGGTGCTTCCCAGTTTTTTTCTTTGCTTAATTGAGCTAAACCAGGATAAGCAACTCCTGTTTCTTTCCATCCCTGCTGATGTGAAACAGATGTTGTCAATCAGCTGGGGTTAGCGGTTTCCACTTGTAAGAATTAACCTCAGCATCCCGGCATTGCCAGCGCCCTCAGGCTGGAGCGCTTTCCTTGAGTGTGAGCTTATTGAACACCTTCAGCCTCAGCCCACTTCCTTCCCAAACCCACGCTTTCCATGTATAGGGCCCTTGGATAACTTAACGAACTTATCAGTGTTGTTTGAAGAACAGTGTTTTGAGTTGTAATCTCAAAACCATGTCCCTTACCCAGTTACCTGTAAGACACAATGGTTACTGCATCTCAGTACGTAAAGTCCATTTGATACAGAATTGACTTAGAAATAAGATAAAAAATTAGTAGTTTTTCATTTGTGTACAAAATTAAACAATGTAAAAACTCCCCCCAAAGTGATTTTTTTGACTTTTCATTTTGAAGTAATTTTGGACTTGCAGTATGTTGCCAAAATAGTACAAAGCGTTCCTCGGTACCCTCCAAGGTTCCTCGACTGTTTCAAAGCTGGCTGCAGGCCCAGGCTCATGAGACTGGGGAAAGGACAGGCCGTGGTCATGTGGACCCACAGGGGCCTAGGGCTGCAGATGTCAGTGTTGCTCCCACTGTTTCAGGTATAAAAAAGGGCATCTAAGCTTTCAAGAAGAGAATGCTCTAGGGCAACGGTCCCCAACCTTTTGGGCACCAGGGACCGGTTCCATGGAAGACAATTTTTCCACGGGCCTGGGGGTGGTGAGGGACGGTTTTGGGATAGAAACTTCCACCTCAGATCATCAGGCATCAGATTATCATAAGGAGCTTGCAACCTGATCTCTCGCACAGGCAGTTGACAACAGCACGTGCAGTTCACAATAGGGTTCGCGCTCCTATGAGAACCTGATGCTGCAGCTGAACTAACAGGAGGTGGAGCTCAGGCAGTAATGCTTGCTCACCCGCCACTCACCTCCTGCCATGCAGCCCACTTCCTAACAGGCCTCAGACCGGTACCGGTCCGTGGCCTGGGGGTGAGGACCCCTGCTTTAAGTGGGTACTGCTGATGCTTAAAAAAAGAGGAGGGGGTTTGCCAGAAATCAGATGGGGCAAAAGGGCAAAGGCCGTGCCGCAGAGTGCCCATATAGGGGAGAGCACGCCTGAAGCCTTCGAGAGCATGCAGAGAAGCCCGGAGACAGCATTTACCAGAGCCGCTGCTTGAGGCCGCCCTCCTTTAAGTGTCCCCACAGCGCACCACAAGACCACAGGAGTGGCCTCCCCACTGGCAGGTGTTTGGGGAAACAACTGCTGTCTACTCTTTTGGGTAAAAAGTGAAACACCAATTAAAATAGTTTAATTGAAATTTCAGAAAATGGAACATATGAACAAGGCAAATAAATACTAAGTTAAACCAAAAAAGCACAAAATATGTACAGGAAGTATCGATGAGAATGTTCAAGTTCTCCAATGCCATTGCTACAGCAACCTCAAACCCTAGGTTCTGTCTGCACTATTAACACAGACATCTCAGGACATGGTTTGCTTTTTTTAAGACTTAAATAGGAAACTAATTTTCTTTCTTTAAAGCAGTGTGTTCTTCAGTGAACTTTCTTCAGGCTAGTTGATGGCTTCTGTAGCGGTTTATTGACGAGACCCTAGGGTAGCTTCCGAAGCTGGATTGATTGCGTTTGGGTGCGGATGGCCAAAGTGAGTGGCCCTACTGCCCGTGCTACTCAGGGCTGCGGGGCTGATGCGGTGGCTGCTTCCGTTTGTGCTGCTGAACATGGGGAAAATGAGGTTCTCAGTCCACCAGCGGCTGTCTGAGTTCCACCGGCACTCTGGCTGCAGGTCAGGCTGAGAGTGGTTGTAGAAACCCTGGCTTTGTGCCTTCCCACCTTCCCCAGCTCACCAAGGTGACACTTGGCTGCTGCTGAAATGACCTGAGCAGTCTTGCATTAACAGGGCCAGCCACCTGCCAGCCTGCTGCATCCCAGCGCCTCTTGACCCAGAAGTGCCGAGCAGCTGACCGGCAGGGAGGCCTGGAGTTCTACACACTTGTCTTGGAGCCTTTTATTTAGGGCCTCAACTTGCCTGGCCTTGGCCCTTTTGTAGGTGGCCACCTAGTGCGGCTCCGCTCTGCATCTCTGGGAAGGTCACACAGACCCTCAGCCAGAAGTCGAGCGCTCCACTGAGGCCTGACAGCCCCTGCCTTGCTTTTTTCTGCTTCTGTACAAGAGACCAGCCCATGCCCTGGGGCTGGGTCAGTGGCCGGAGCCTCAGGCAGAGCACTGGACAGCTCACACTCCTGGAGGAGTGCACAGCACCATTACCTAGCGCGCGGGCTATGTCCAAGCCGGGCAGCGGCAAAAAGACCGATGTGTGATTTCTGCTCATCAACCAGGATTTTTTAAAATATTGTGATTTCAACGTCTGCCTCCTGGCAAAAGACTTCCCTTTGTTCTGAGCAGAGCTTGTCCATCTTCTCAAAAGCTAACCGTCCCTTTTCACCTGAAACAGCAAAGGGACCTGTCACCAGATTGGGTCCTGCATTGGTACTTCCAACTCTCCTGGGCCAAGGCGGCCCTAGTGCTGAGTGACTGTGGGTCTCGGTGGTCTCTGCGAAGCGGCAGGGGAGAGAGTATGTGCGGGAGCCCCCACCTGGTGACTCACATGGCCTGGGGGGCCTTGCCTTTAACTCTAGGATGTCCTGCTGAATCGGAACCCTGCCTTGCCTCTGGCTTCTGTCCCAAAGGTCATAAAGTCTAAGAAGACAGCGAACACCCCCTGCCACCCCAGCCATAAAGGAGGCCTGCCTTGGCAGGATGCTACAAAGGGTGAAGGTTGGCTCTGTGCCAGGGCTGCTAACGGTGCCCATCCCGGGTACCCCAGAGCTGTTCTGCCTGCTGGGAGAGCTGGGTGTGGCCTCTCGCAGGTTCTGAGGGCCCCAGGAACCCCGCTGCGCTGCACAGATTGTGCCACTTTACCGAACGAGAGTGTGGTTTCCCGGGCTGCCCCCCGCACGGCCTCCAGGTCAGACTGGCACAGGCTGGCAATCTGGTCGATGCTTTCAATGCCCTATTCGAGATTAGGAGAAAAAGAATCCTTTGGGGGCCTTCTCGACAGCAGGTAGAGTCCACTTAGCGGCCCTGCAGGGCCAGCTCTAGCGTGGTCTCTGGGGCCTCAGCCCCTTCTTTTTCTCCAGGCTTCCAGGTTTTTTAGGTGGCCTCAGGTTCATGAGAGGCACCTCTGGACTGTGGAAGTGTCTCGCCTCTTCAGCCCTGACACCTGCTAGGGAGCCAGGCTGTTAGCAGAACTTGTCTTCCTGGATGCCTGCTGAAAGGCTAGAATTGAAAAGGAGGAGACCTGCTGCTTTCTGGACCTTCCTGCCTCCCCCACGCTCTCCTTACCCTACTCTCCAGGGCAGCCTGTGCCAGTACGCCCGACTCTGGCACATGCCCCCGGGTTGCTCCTGCAGGTCAAGGACCGGCATGCGCTGCAGCGCCCTCTACTGGGCACCTGGGCCCTCGCTGGTTTTCTGATCCTAACCAGTTTCTCCTCTTAGAATTTCCTGTTGATTCATCCCAGGATGAATGGGATGAGTGAGTTCAATCTGTATTGAACTATCTTTCATCTAGCAGCTGTGCAATTCCAAATGCAGGTGAGGCTGAGGGAAAGCGGGCATCCCCTCACATCCATGGGATCTATGTGTGGGTTGTATCAAGAGTCTCAAAAATGCTCCTATTCTCCAGCCCTAGAATTGGGTCTAGCCTAAGGAAATAATTCAGAACTCCATGTTTTTAAAACTTTATGCACAAACATGATCATAATGACATGCTTTATGATAAAAATTGGATGAAGAAAACTATTTCCTATGACAGCGGGTGAGTAGGTTAAATTAAGGTATATACTTGATAGCCCCTTCATACAGAATTCTAAAGTGAAAAGAAAAAGACCAAAAAAAAAAAAAAAAAAAAAAAAAAAAAAAAAAAAGAATTCTAAAGTGCTGCCAGTCTAACACAAAATGTTCTTATTTTATTGACTGTTTTTAAACTATGTTTGGATCAACAATTTTAAATGCTCACGCATACCCACAAACTTTTAAAAGCAGCATCCCAAAATGTCAGCCGTCGCTTCTGCTACATTCTAGGATGATGGACAACTTTCTTTTCTATCTCTGTATTTTATACCTTTTTTTTTTTTTTTGAGATGGGGTCTTGCTTTGTCACCCAGGCTGGAGCGCAGTGGCATGATCTCGGCTCACTGCGACCTCCGCTTCCCGGGTTCAAGTCCCGAGTAGCTGGGACTACAGGCATGTGCCACCGCACCTAGCTAATTGTGTGTGTGTGTGTGTGTGTGTGTGTGTGTGTGTGTGTGTGTGTGTGTGTGTTATTAGTAGAGATGGGGGTTTTGCCATGTAGGCCAGGCTGGTCTCGAACTCCTGACCTCAGGTGATCTGCCCACCTCAGCCTCCCAAAGTGCATGAGCCACCATGGCCCGGCCCCAGTAGAATCATTTTAAAGTTAACTAACCTTAACCCTAACCACAAGCAGGCTTCTCTGTCAGCCACTAATGGAGAAATGTCAGGCTCACCTTGAGCTCTTTGAGTGCCAGGCACGCGGCCTGCTGGAGCCTTGCATCGTTCTCTGCCAGGGCGTTGGTGTAGAAGAGCAGAGCCTGGGGAGAGTAAGGAGGCTGTGAATGGAGGAGTGAGCAGAAGTGGAGTCCATGGTTCCGGGTCCATCAGCCACCAGCTGCCAACAGTAGGGCACGCTGTGCCAATCTTTCTCTAAACGTTCAGGACATGATCAGTCCATCTTTGGGCCAGGTGTACACAGTCACAAGAGCTATACTGTGATGTTTAATTTATCCCTAAAAACTGGTCCCAGTTCTAATACAATGAAGAAAACTCCTTTTGTCTAATAATATTCCGGAAGTGCATTCTGAAACTGCTGTCTATAGAATCCTGAATTAGAGAAATCGGATGCCCAGCTCAGAACAACAAAAGAACTGATCATACCATGTCCATCGCCCTCTTCAGCTGCAAACAGGCAGGGCTGCTGCCTTGGGCCAGAGGGAAACCTGCCTATTCTCCTCAGCCCCCCTGTCCAGTCTCAGATGTGACCCTGCCCTCTTCAGTCTCACGACCATGGCCACATCAGTTCATGTCTTTGGGCCTAACTTGACTCAGCTGAAAACAAAGCTGGCACTTGTTTCATGCGTTGCTGTAGGGTTTGTTAGAAAGTACACGGGGTTGTGCCCGGCCCGCAGGGGAGTCCAGCATCTGCGGCTGCAAAGGGAAACCCAGGAGTGGGTTTGTGCTCACTCAGTCGAGTGGCTGCACCTTCAACTGCACGGGTGGGGCGGTAGAGGGGCCCGTCTACAGGTGGCTCTCCCAAGTGTCTGCTGTTCTGGGAAGACAGGGAGACTGGGAGTAGGATCGGGTTCTCCCACGCCTCCTACACAGGGCACTGGTGAAGGCTGTCAGGCCATATCAGTATGGAAATGTCACACTGCCCACTGCCTCTAATCCCGGGGTGCCAGGTCATGGCAGCCCACTCCCTCCTCAGCACCCTCACCTGAGGCCAAGTGATCTATCACCGGGTTGACCCCCACCTCAGTGTTTCCTACTCTCTAAAGTCTGTCACACGAAGACGAAGGCCCTCTTCTTTTTTTTTTTTTTTTTTTTTGAGACAGAGTCTCACTTCATTGTCCAAGCTGGGGTGCAGTAGCACAATCTCGGCTCACTGCAGCCTCTGCTTCCCAGGTTCAGACAATTCTCATGCCTCAGCCTCCCGAGTAGCTGAGACTACAGGCACGCACTGCCACTCTTGGCTAATTGTTTTATATTTTTAGTAAAGATGGGGTTTCACTATGTTGGCCAGGCTGGTGTCGAACTCCTGAACTCAAGTGATCCACCTGCCTCGGCCTCCCAAAGTTCTGGGATTACAGGCGTGAGCCACCGCATCCGGCCATGGAGGCCTTGTTTACAGTCTGAAAAGATACCCACATACCCCCAAACCCAAAAAAACAAAATACACCTGACTTCAATGGATCCTGGAAGTCAGCCAACTACTAGTTTTCAGGAACTACAGACGACAGAGAAATACATAAACTACCGTTAAACTTCCTGCAAGCAGCAAAGTCTAGATAGTCTAGAACAACCTGGGATTGTCAAGTTAATTGCAAGCAGAAAAAGAAATGGAGAAAAAGCCTTAAGTGGAAATTGAAAACCATCAGCCAATCACAATGTGTGTCCTTAGGTAGATCCTAGTTTAGCAAAAAATAGGATGCTTGAGGCTTGGAAATTTGAACATAAGATGTATGATATAAAGGAATTCATGGTTAATTTTTTAGATAAGATAATGGTATTAGAGTTGTGATTTTTAAAAGAATTCTTAACCTTTTGACACATACAGTTTAACTATTTTAAGGTCAAATAGGATGCCTGAGGTTGCTTCAAAGTGATACAGGGGAGTGGAGGGAGAAGGGGCAGGATTGGCCATGAGTTGATGGTGGTTGGGCTTGGGTTATGGGTGCAGGTGGATTCATTATATTGCTCTGTCTACTTTTGCAAGTTCAAAAGTCTCCAAATAAAGAGTTAACCACAAAGTAGGCGGCTGGGCTCCAAGAAGGGCTATTGGCGACGGAACTGGAGATTTCCTTTCCAGTCTGGAGCTCAGACCAGCGGTGTAGACTATGCCCTTGATGTCACCCTTCCTGAACCCCTCAGAGTGTTGCACCTTAAACATACAGTAGCCACAGGCCAAGAGTGAAAAGGCAGAGAGGTCCATTCTCTTGGTTTTCAAATGGACTGAACACAATGACCCATTACCAGGTAGCCACGAATATTAATTGAAAGTAAATAAGGATGACTATCAAAACACTAAGAAAGGCTGGGCACAGTGGCTCACGCCTGTAATCCCAGCACTTTGGGAGACCGAGGCGGGCGGATCACAGGATCAAGAGTTTGAGACCAGCCTGGCCAACATGGTGAAACCCCATCTCTACCAGAAATACAAAAATTAGCCTGGCATGGTAATGGGCGCCTGTAATCCCAGCTACTCAGGAGGCTGAGGCAGGAGAATTGCTTGAACCCAGGAGGCGGAGGTTGCAAGATCATGCCACTGTACTCCAGCCTGGGCAACAGAGCAGAACTGTGTCTCAAAAAAATAAATAAATAAACCACTAAGAAAAACATTCAGCATGCAAGTGACATCTTGGAGGCCTAACAGATGTTTGGCTTTGGCAGCAGCAAGGTGCATTCATGTGTGTTAGGTGGCAGCCCAGGTCCCTCCATCAAAATAGCTCACAGCCACTGCAGCCCCTGGCACTCACTTGTTTGTACTTTTCCATGAGAACACTTGCTTACCTGTGCCCACATATCTGTGGCCAGGGGCTGCCACCTCCCCTGGACAACGTACCTTTTCCCGGAAGCTTTTGTTCCTGACTGCACCCGCCAGGCGAGCACTGGCCACCCTGCACACCCTCGGAGTGCCGTCCAGCTGGAGCAGTGCCCAAGCTCTTAAGGTCTGGGGCAGGGGCTGGAGCTGGGCCAGCCGCTTCCCCTGCAGCTTCCGGACTGCCTTGGCCTGCCCTGCGCAGTGAAGCTCCTCGATGAGTGTTACTAGAAGACAGAAAAGAGTTGGGCCCGGGTCCCCTGAATGGGAGTTTGGCAGGACAGCTGCAAGTTTGCTTGGCTGCTGCCAGTAGCCACAGAGGAACAAATCCCAGACCCACCGGGATGATCACCAAGGCCCAGTCTGGACTAGTTTCACAGGGAACTCCTGGAATCTTCAGGAAGGCCTTTTAACACGGAATCAAATATGCTCCAAAAATTAATAAAACCACAGCCCACACTCCAGGGACTATGGCCAGCCAAGATCACCCTCCTACCCAGCTCTGAACTCTGTTCCGTGCTTTTTAAAGCTGACTTCCCTTGGAGCTGATATCAGCCCCCATTGGCTGAATGCGGAATCTCATTAAATCGAGGTTCCCAAAAGAACAGTTGGCGGGGACAGATAGATGTAGTGGCTCCGAATTATAACCTGAGAAACTGCATGTGACAGGGCTCCATGGATATTCCTCTGCTATGACAGCCACCCACCCCAGCCTTACCTTCCTTAGTGAGCTGGGTGAAGTGCTTCTCCAGGTCAGAGACACTCTGCTTCTGCAGGTAGCCATGAAACTGGAACCAGGTGATGGTCTGTTCTTCGGGGAGCCCAGCTCCGGGGAGCAGCCCACCACAGCTGACCACCTGCTCCAGGAGCCTGCGGCATACTGGCCAAAGGGGAGAGCACATTAGGAGAAACTGAGACCTCGACCCTCCACGCTTCTCAGCTGGGAGTAGCCTGGTCAGCTAAAAGGCTTTCTGGGCTGGGCACAGTGGCTCACACCTGCCCCAGCACTTTGGGAGGCCGAGGTGGGCGGATCATCTGAGGTCAGGAGTTCGAGACCAGCCTGACCAACATGGTGAAACCCCGTCTCTACTGAAAATACAAAATTAGCTGGATGTGGTGGCGCATGCCTGTAATCGCAGCTACTCTGGAGGCTGAGGCAGGAGAATCGCTTGAACCCGGGAGGTGGAGGTTGTAGTGAGCCAAGATTGCACCACTGCACTCCAGCCTGGGCAACATGAGTGAAACTCCATATTCCATATCAAAAAAATAAAAGGGTTTCTGATGGCACAAGGGCAGGTGTCCTTCACTGTACTCCCTGTGCCATGGGGGAGGAGTGTGCCCAGCTGGAGTCAGGACTGTGACTCCGACTCATCCTGAGTCAGACTGTGTTGGGTTCATCCCCATGCCCAGGGCCCCATACCACACCTGGATCTAAATCCCAAGGCAGGGCCTAGGAATATGCATGTCAACCAGCAACCCAGGTGGTGCTTGGAACATGACTGTCGCCTTTCACTTGCTCCAGAGAAGGCCCTACGGCTCTGCATTCTGGGAAGAACGCAGTCCAGCCCACATTTCTAGAGGCCTCCCTTCCTGTAAGATTCATTCTTTACCCCATCAGGCTCTGGTGGGAGGCATGGAATCTGTCCCCAGAAAAATGCACCAGCGGCCAGGCGCAGTGGCTCATGCCTGTAATCCCAGCACTTTGGGAGGCCGAGGCAGGCAGATCACAAAGTCAGGAGTTCGAGACCAGCCTGGCCAATATGGTGAAACCCTGTCTCTACTTAAAATACAAAAAAAGACAATTAGCCAAGCGTGGTGGTGCGCACCTGTAATCTCAGCTACTCAGGAGGCTAAGGCAGAAGAATCACTTGAACCCTGGAGGTGAGGTTGCAGTGAGCCGTGATTGTGCCACTGCACTCCAGCCTGGGCCAGAGTGAGACTCGTCTCAAAAAAAAGAAAAAAGAAAAAAGAAAATAAAAATACACTGGCCCATCAGGGTTTGCACCCAGCTTCAGGGCTCCACAGACTGCTCAGAAGGCCCCAGATGGAGGCCCCTTCTCGCCCAGTGAAAGGGCGGTGACTTGCACTGAAGCTGAGAAACCTCCTCCATCTGATGGCATGAAGACACTCACAGAGGCGAAGACAGGGCTGAAATGAGGCCAGCTGTGGCCACCCTGAAGGCCCTGGAGACTCAGTACAGCCTTTCTATGGGAGGGGATGACAGGACAGGAAGGAACCCACCTATTTCCAGCTGTCCTGGGTATTTCCCTCTGACTCTGTGCAGGAAGGTTTTCTTGAGCTGGTTCAGCAGCTTCGTGGCAGGGCAGGACAGGACTCTACCAGGCCCTGTGCACCCTCTCCACAGCTTCAGGCACCCCTTCCTCTGCGAGGCCTGTGGGATGACTGAAAGCCCCAGTTCAGAAACTGAATGGTGGCTCGGGGAGAGCACGTGACAAGGACCCCAAAGGTTTCCCTCCGCTGGGACCTGAGCAGGTGGGGAGGATGGTGTGGCTTGATGCGAGGTCCCTTCCCTGCATTCCCACGTGACACATGAGCAGCTTTGGCTCTGAGCGTCTTACCAGGGCCACCACCTGCAGTCCCCACAATAACCTGGGAGGGGCTGCTGTCACCAGCCTCTCCTTACGGACAAGGAACTTGGCCTTCTGAGAGGGGAGGTCCCACGGGGCAGAGGCACAGTGGGATCACAACTACTCTTTGAGGGCACATTCTGCACCTTGAATGTAGCCCAGGGTTACCTCACCGAATCCTATGCAGTTCCCTCCTCCTATACAGATAGGGAAGCAGAGGCTCAGAGAGGTGAATCATTTGCCTAGAGTCACACAGCTGACTGAAGAGTATGCTGCAGCTCCAAGACCTGCCTCCCTTACCTCCCCGCAAAGAGTGTGTATCTCTGAGCCCAGCCCAGCCACAGCCTCCACTCTGAGCCCTGGTTAACTTTGGCTCTCAGGAAGGGAGAAGAGGCTCCCCGAGCTTTGATCCCGTCCCCGTGCCATTCACACACGCAGCCCCTGGGTGGTAGGCAGCTACTTACTCTCTTGGATGGATGTTGCCTTGCCAACCTTCTCAAAGTCAAGGACAGAAAGTGTCTCCAGAACATGCTTTTGCTGTGCCACTTCTTCCAGGAGGCAGTCCTGGACCAGCCTTGATAAATTAGGGGAGGCCAGTTTCTGGGAAGCAGCCCACGATGCTCCAGGTTAGCATGGAACATGCCCGCTGAGGGCAGCCATTACGACTCTGGCTCCCACCTGCTTGTGCCCATCTCTTCTGTCCTGGGGGCAGCTCCCTGACTGTCATCTGAGGATTCCCCTTTCACCAAGGTGGCTGAGCTAATGGGATGCAGACTGGGCTGCCAGGGACCACCTTTGCCCCCAGAAGGAGAACCAACCTGTCTGAAAGTGAAGCCAACCCACGTTGCAAAGCAGAACTGAGAGAGACCTAGTCCTGATAGCATTTGAACCCGTGCATCCAGCCAGGCCTGAAGCCTACCTCTGAGGCTTTCAACACCATGAGCCGATAAATTTTCCTCTTGGCTGAGCCAGTTTGCATTAGGGTTCTGGCATCTATAGATGAAAGAGTCACCACCACAGCCTTTGGTTTAGGGCTTGGGCTGCGTAAGAGCCACAGGAGTATTCACCCAGACCCTGGCCTGCCTCTTCCACTGGGGAACAGCCTCAGTCTCACGGGCTTCCAGGATGCGAGTCTGTCACCCTTTACAATGCTTCCCACTACCTTCAAGATGAGCCCTTTGCCAAGAGGTCTCCAAACCCCTGTCTGCCCTCCCTGACAAGTCCCCTAGCCCAGCCACCTGCAGCAGAGCTTTGCAGACTCGAAGGTGTACCGTCAGCAGCACGTCCAACTCCGGGGCACCAGCTGTGAGTTCCCTGGATGACGTTTTCAGTGATGATGGTGGGGGCAGGGGCCGGTCCTTTCTGAGTTGAATTGAGAACTGGGTGACGATTCGGTTAGCAGTTCAGCTCCCTCTGAGGGTAGGGGGAGCCCTCCCTTCCCAGAGAGCCCCAGGTCAGGGAGGCCCCCTCCAGGTCCCAGAGTGTTCAACCGAGGAGGAAGGGGAAAGGAGCAAAGGGCGGCAGCAACTCAAAACAGAGCTGGACAGTGTGGCCCAGGGCCTGGGGAAGGCAGGGTGGGCAGTCGTCTTCCAGGATGTCTCGTGGAGGTAGAAGACAATTCCAACTAATCCCAGCTCTGTGGTGCTGGACAAGTCTGCCTCCCCCAGGCTCAGCTGACTCATCTGTCAAGGGAGGCAGGAGCCCCACACTCAAGGCCATGAGAGGTGTATGAATTACGGCGGGCAAGAGCGCCTCACACCAAGTCCGCTCCGTGGTAGAGGCTGGACCTGCTGCCCAACCCACTCACGGCCACTCAGGAAGGGCGGAAGCGAGTGTGGCACGAAATCCCACACTGGCCCATGGGACTGTGAGAGGCAAGGAGAAGGAATGGAGCCTCTGCTCTTCCACGTGGTGAGATGTGGATGCAGAAGCCCTCGGGGGGTGGGGAAGGTGAGGCTGTGTAGCCTCGAGGGAAGCTGTCATGGGAGGTATGGGCCCTGCGGTGGGACAGAGGGAACGGCACTGGGTACTGCTGCACCTTGGTTAGAGGGCAAAGAGCTTTTTTTTTTTTCTTTTTTTTGAGACAGTCTCACTTTCGCCCAGGCTGGAGCGCAATGGTGCGATCTCGGCTCACTGCAACCTCCGCCTCCCGGGTTCAAGCGATTCTTCTGCCTCAGCCTCCCAAGAAGCTGAGATTACAGGCACCCACCACCATGCCTGGCTAATTTTTGTATTTTCAGTAGAGATGGGGTTTCACCATGTTGGCCAGGCTGGTCTCGAACTCCTGACCTCTGGTGATCCACCTGCCTCGGCCTCCCAAAGAGCTGGGATTACAGGTGTGAGCCACTGTGCCTGGCCTCAAAGAACTTCTATATACTTGGTGGTTATTTTTTAAGGTTTAAAAAATAATAATAAAAGCTTATTCCTTGGAGCAGAAGGTTCAGGGCAAGGCTGGGATGATCTCACCCACTTCGTGGTCACTAAGGACTAGCTCTGAGCCAAGTGGGGGATGTGTGGGGATGGCGTGGGGAGGGGTGCACGATAGAGTGACAAGAGCTGAGCCAAGGACAGTGGGAGCAACAGACCGGGAGGCCGGCAGGAAACGTGGAGCTTGGGTCACCCGGTGGGAGTGCTGGCCACTGGGCCACTGCTGGAAGGAGGTGCACTCACCGGGGACCCTGGGAGCCCCCAAACAGGGATAGCTCATCTGGGGCGAAGTCGGCATTGAGGAAGGCGAAGCTTTCCAGGATGCACTCCATCAGGCTCTCAGCCGAGTCATGCTCCTGCCGTGCTCTGCAGGGCTGTGGACGAAGTGGCCAGACCTGAGGGCAGCACCAGGCCCCACCCACCCGACTGGGACACTGTTCAGGGGCCTCACGGCAGACCTGAGCAGTGTCCGGTCCTGAGCCCCAATCCCACACACCATCCCCCAGCACAAGCCCAGCCGCTGGCCCAAGGCATGGCACCGGGCGTGGCACCCCCCAAAGTCCCTCCTGAATGGCCTGTGACAAGGTAGGAGCAGAATCTTGAGGGAGACAGATCTGAAAGCCCTCCCCTGTATCTCAAACCCCCACGGGGACAAGGCCAATGGCAAGAGTGAGTGAGCGGCTCCAGCAGGGACCGGGGAGGCAGGCGTACAGGTGCCTCCCCTAAGAGGGGGCCGCGCTCATAGATTGCCCAGTTCTAAGAAAACCCTAAAACATGGATTTGTATGGGAAACTGCCCAGTTTTGAAATACCAACAACAAAGTTCAAAGTATTTTAAATACATAGTGTAGGTCAGGCAAATGCCTCTTCACAAGGCTCAGAGGCCTGTGGGCTCCAGGTTCCTCCACCCTGTTGGGTTTCTCTCCCCAACAGGTTAACGGAGAGTGTTGGAGCCACCACCCCACCACTGGTCAAGTCACCAGAGCCTCCAGTGGCAGCTCCCTCCCTGGAGATTTCTGTCTTGTCCCCAACTCGTGGCTGGCTCCAGGGCTGGTCCCTGCCCCCGTTCCCAGCACACTCTACCCAGGCCTTGTCCAACACAAACTGCAGCCATGGCACAGCCCAAGCAGAAGCCATAAAGCAAAACCAGGATCCTAACCACTGAGCCCAAAGAGAAAATCTCAAGGACGAAGGGAATAGCAAGGCTAGTTGCAGAGATCACTTTTTCCGATACAAAAATATATGCATACATGTGTATGTACGTGCGTATCAATACACACATGCATATAGACTGTTGATTATCAATAGTCAAGGTAGTAATGTTCTAGATGCCAAGGCAAGCAGATCACTTGAGGTAAGGAGTTTGAGACCAGCCTGGCCAACATGATGAAACCCCATCTCTACTAAAAATACAAAAATTAGCCAGGCGTGGTGGCACAGGCCTGTAGTCTCAGCTACTCAGGAGGCTGAGGCAAGAGAATTGCTTGAACCGGGGAGGCGGAGGTTGCATTGAGCCAAGATTGCGCCACTGCACTCCAGCCTGAGCAACAGAGTGAGACTCCATCTCAAAAAAAAAAAAAAAAAAAAAATTAGTTATGTTCTATAAAACTGAATCAGCAAAAGCTGAACCACTGCTCCTAAGGGAGATACTGGGTTAGGTTCCTGTGAACCTCTGGTCACAGCAGTTTTATCAATACAGCAATACAGAACCTGGTATGTGTCTTTCAGTTTAAAGACACCTTATTTAATAGCTATTGTTGGCCGGATGTGGTAGCTCACGACTGTAATCCTAGCACTCTGGGAGGCCGAGGCAGGTGGATCACCTGATGCCAGGAGTTCAAGACCAGCCTAGCCAACATAGTGAAACCCTATCTCTACTAAAAATACAAAAATTAGCCAGGCATGATGGCAGGTGCCTGTAACCCCAGGTACTAGGGAGGCTGAGGCAAGAGAATCACTTGAACCCAGGAGGCGGAGGTTGCAGTAAGCTGAGATCATGCCACTGCACTCCAGCCTGGCGACAGAGTGAGGCTCCATCTCAAAAAAAAAAAAAAAAAAAAAAAAGCTATTTTTGATTCATTAACATTGAACTCAACAGCCAGTATCGCTACAACTCATGGCTGAAGGAAGCTCATCTAACACGCATTTTCTCCGTAGGCATTTCACAGGCTTCCTGGACTGAGGAGCACTAGCCGGCACTGAAGCTCTGGGCTTGGGAGGCATTTAAACAGTGAAACTGTCAACAAGAAGCACAAAAACTTGAAAAACATGGCATTAAATAGACCACAAGGACACTTGTTTACCGTTTGGGCGCTGAAACAGGAAGGTAAAGCGTTGCCTCACTTGACCTCAGCTGGGAATGTGCCCTTCAAGCAGCTCAGATTTTCTGTCACTCTGCCCAGCCCCAAAATCCACTTTGGAATCGCCTCGAGTATTGACTTGGGGGTTAGAAATAAATTTTAGCAAGTAGATGAATTTCAAAATACAGAATCCACGAAGAATGAGGATAAATCGTGTATGTGTGTGTGTGTATGTACGCACTCACATGATGTTTTTTTTCTTTTGAGAGAGAGTCTTGCTCTGTTGCCCAGGCTGGAGTGCATTGGTGCGATCTTGGCTCACTGTAACCTCTGCTTCCCATGTTCAAGTGATTCTCCTGCCTCAGCCTCCCAAGTAGCTGGGACTACAGGCGCACCCTACCACGCTCGGCTAATTTTTTTGTCTTTTTAGTAGAAATGGGGTTTTGCCATGTTGGCCAGGCTGCTCTTGAACTCCTAGCCTCAAGCAATCCACCTGCCTTGGCCTTCCAAAGTGCTGGGATTACAGACGTGAGCCACCGCGCCCAGCATCATACATGTATTCATATACACATAGATTTGCATAAATGTGTGTGTGTGTAATTTATCTCCAGAAAGTCAAACTAAAAACCACGGTCTGTAATCAATTTGCACTGTTCTGACCTCGTTTGCCAAAAAAAGGAAAGTTCCTCAAAGATGTTTAAAATGATTACATTATTGCGGCATTAACATTTTTATGTAAATTGGGTGTAATTTTTCAAAATACAAGTATGTGACAAATGTGCATGCTGACTCAAATTGGTCTACAAAAGAAGGCTGTTAAAAAGTACAAAAAAGGTACAGGCGCGGTGGCTCAAGCCTGTAATGCCAATACTTTGGGAGGCTGAGGCAGGAGACTTGTGTGACTCCAGGAGTTTGAGACCAGCCTGGGCAACAAAGTGAGACCCTGTCTCTACAAAAAAATAAACAAAATTAGCCAGGCTTGGTGATGTGTGCCTGTAGCCTCAGCTATTCACGAGGCTGAGGGCGGAGGATCGTGTGATCCCAGGAGGCAGAGGCTGCGGTGAGCCAAGATTGCACCACTGTACTCCAGCCTGGGCAACAGAGTGAGACCCTGTCTCAAGAAAAACGAAAAACATAAAGTACCAAAAAAGGTGACATTATTTCTTAAATTTTTTTCTGGAAATTTTCAGGCAGGTCCTTTTTAACAACCATAGCAGTGGTAAATGGAACATATTTTTAAAGTTATGGATGTAAAGTGAGAAATGAAACTTGTTTTCCCTGTGCTGGTTTGTCCTGTTGGAGGTGTGGTAGCGATAAAATGTGTTTGAAGAGAGCTGTTAACTATTTCAGTGCCAAAGTGTGTCTTACACAAAAGAGGGGAAAATCAGAGAAAACGGCAAAATCAGAGAAGTGCACAGCCAGTCTGAGGGCATAAGGACCGCGGGAACACAGAGCAGGAAGGGATGGGCTTGCCAGGGCCCGGTGGGAGTTGCCATTTACAAGAAGGTGTCCAGGCCGGGTGCAGTGGCTCATGCCTGTAATCCCGGCACTGTGGGAGGCTGAGGCAGGCGGATCACTTGAGGTCAGGAGTTTGAGATCAGCCTGGCCAACATGGTGAAACCCCATCTCTACTAAAAATACAAAAATTTGCCAGGCGTGGTGGTGTGCACCTGTAATCCATGCTACTCGGGAGGCTGAGGCAGGAGAATCGCTTGAACCTGGGAGGAGGAGGTTGCAGTGAACCGAGATTGCACCATTACACTCCAACCTGGGCAACAGAGCGAGACTCCATCTCAAAAAATAAATACATAAAAAATAAAAGAGGGTGTCCAGGGAAGGATGCCCTTAAGTTAATAGATGTATTAATAGGTACTAGTGGTATACATTTTATGTACATTCAAATTTGTGTAAACACAAGAGGAGAATATAATAATTTGCCCAGGTCAGCGCCTCTGTAAGCCACCTGCCACCTAAGCCCTCCTGTGAACTGAGAACGCCCTGGGGTATGAGCCCTGTGGAGGAGAAGGTTCGGTGCGGAGTGCGTAGATGAGGCAAACGGAACTGTGTGGGGCCTTCCATGGAGCCAGCTCCGACCCTGACAACACTCCAAGTTTGGGTTTGTAGCCACGAGCCACAGCCCCACCGACCCAGGTCAGAAGTTGCGAGATGGGCCAAGTTCTGGCTGGACGTGCTGAGCTGTTACTGTGAACTCTTAAGAGTCTTCCTGAGCCCCATGAGGGCTGTTGTTATCCCCACCTGCCGGATGAGGAAACCAAGGCCCACAGAGACACGGCCTACCCAGGTCACGCAGGGATGAGGCCAAGATGCCGGCCCAGGCTGTGTGGCCCCAGAGCCCACTCCCAGTCATCATGCTGTCAGCAAAGCAGGGCCGCCGCCCAGGGCGGGGTGGGCATACCTTCAGCCGGTCCCGGAAACCTAGGACCTGGTACTCCAGCTCCCGGAGCTGGGGCTGGGTGGAGTCCGTGGGCCTCAGCAACTCCAGGACCTCCTGCAGAGGCCCCTCGAGGGCCACGCCAGGCCCCTCCTCTCTGTCCCCGGTTGCCCCTTCCTCGTGGCCTTTCTGGCTACTTGGGGCTGTGCCATTGTGGAACAGGGAGCCCTGTGGCAGGCTGGGGCTCTCCACTCCTAGGTTCCTCCAGCCAGGCTGCTCTGCAAATGGACCTCCCGAGAGGTGGGCCATCTCTGGCAGGAGACCTGGGGACAGAGGGTCCTCCTGGGCCTCCTCTTCAATGGAGGCGTGGGGGCCGATGGCCAAGGGCAGGAAGCCCACATCTGAGGTGGACGCTGACGTGCTGGTCTCCGTGTCTCGGGGGTCCTCAGAGCTGAAGGAGTCCATCTCAGGCAACTCCTGACTCTGGCTTCTTAGGCTGGGACCCCGGAGGTCGCTGTCAGACAAGTAGCTGAGGATGGAGGTGGCTCTTGGGCCACCCAGTAGCAAGGCCTGCTGTGTTGGCTGCTGTAGGATAGACTGGAGAGGGGACACAGGAGTGGCCTCACCAGCCACCCCAGGGACCACAGCAAGTACCCCAGAGGGGCTTCCCCTGACAGATACCTGCTCTGCATGCCCATGTTCTCAGGATGACTGAGGCCTGCCCAGGCGACCAGCATCCCAGAGGTGCAGACAAGACCCTGTCCCCTCTCTGCACTTATCCCCCATCCTGCCTCCAACTCACTCCCAGCAGCCTCCTGACTGTTGCTCATGCCCTGTGGGCTGGGCCCCATGTTCCTGCTTCAGAACCTTTGCACTGACTGTGCTCTGGCCACTCTTCCCCATGTGCCTTCACGGCTTGTGCCCTCGCCTCCTCAGGACCTTACTTAGGTGTCACCTCTCCTGAGAACCCTGCCCTGGACAGCCTTTTTAAAGTGGCAACTTCCACCTGGTCCCAGTGGGCCCCTTCCCTTCCTGCTGTCTCCCACAGTCCTTACGCCCTGGGCTGACTGCAGTTCTCGGATTTTGATATCATCTATTTCCCCTGTAGAATTTCAGCTCCCTGAGGGCACAGTCTTTGCCTGGCCTGGAGCAGAGCCTAGCATATAATTTCATTTTTTTGTTTTGAAATAGTCTTGCTCTGTTGCCCAGGCTGGAGTGCAGTGGCACTATCTCAGCTCACTGCAACCTCCATCTCCCTGGCTCAACCGATTCTCCTGCCTCAGTCTACCGAGTAGCTGGGATTACAGTGGCACCTCACCACGCCTGGCTAATTTTTGTATTTTTAGTAGAGACGGGGTTTCACCATGTTGGCCTGGCTGGTCTCAAACTCCTGACCTCAGGTGATCCACTTGCCTCAGCCTCTCAAAGTACTGGGATTACAGGCATGAGCCACTGCACCCAACCTAGTTTTAAATGAGTGAAGTGAGTGAATGAATGAATGAATGGCCCGATATACACACCATAGAAACAGCAGCAGCTGTCATTAAGCATTCTGAGGTTGCTGGCCCTTCTCTAGGGCCTTCACATTACCCTCGCCACACCCCATGGGGGTGGCACTGCCCTGACCTCGGAGAGGTCCTCAGGCCACACGAGTGGTGAATACAGTGCCACAGTGTGAATCTGAGTACATGGACACGAACGCTTACCTCTCATCAGCTGAACCAATGATAATGGTTGGTGTTCATTAACTCAGTTAACTCTCACAACAATCCCATAAGGGCAGTGCTGTTATTCTCACTTCTCTGATACAGAAATTGAGGTCCAGAGAAGGCTGGGCATGGTGGCTCATGCCTGTAATCCCAGCACTTTGGGAGGCTGAGGTGGGTGGATCACCTGACGTCAGGAGTTCAAGACCAGCCTGGCTAAGATGCTAAGATGGTAAAACCCCATCTCTACTAAAAATATACAAAAATTAGCCGGATGTGGTGGTGTGTGCCTGTAATCCCAGCTACTCAGGAGGCTGAGGCAGGAAAATCGCTTGAACCCAGGAGGCAGATATTGCAGTGAGCTGAGATGGCACCACTGCACTCCAGCCTGGGCAACAAGAGCGAAACTTCATCTCAAAAAAAAAAAAAAAAAAGAGGTGTATACACTTGCTGGTAGATGGATTGCTATCTCCGGAAGAATGTGGAAGAAACTGATTACAGGAGTTGGCATTAAGGAGGGGACCCTGAGCCATGGAGATCACGGGAAAGAGATGTTTCACTAGGCACTCTGTCAAGTAATATTATTAGAAATGTATATATTAAGGCCAAGGCCATGGCTGGGGTGTTAGAACCATCCAGAGAGCCCATTGCAGATGTCCTGAAGAACCAGCCAAGCCCAGAACCCAGGCTGGGATGGAGGCTAGCAGCAGAGGAAGAAAGCGCACAAGAAAACACCCAGGATCACCCCAAACGGAGGCTGAGCCTGAGGCTTGCCATGTCTGGGAGGGCCAGACAGCTCAGCCCAGCCCCCGCGTGCTGCCCCCATCCCAGGGTGACCACAGCAGCCCTGCCCTGGGGAAGGCTCACTCACCAGGTAGTATCTCTCCCGGAAGCTGGGGGTGCTCGGGGGTGTCCAGTTGTACAAGGAGCCCTTCCTGCTGCCCATAGAAAACTTGCCTATGGGGCTGGGTGACACCAGGAAGCTCTCAGTATCAAACGGGCTGGAGGAGAGAACAGAAGGCCAGGTTTAGTACCCAGAGGCCGTCTCAGGCCCGGACGGCCCAGGTTACACAGGTTACACAGGTAGATGGTCTTTATCTTACAATATAATAGCAGGGATGGTGTGCAAGGAACTCTGCTCTAAACTGTTTTTTGAGACAGGGTCTTGCTCTGATGCCCAGGTTGGAGTGCAGTGGTGCCATCACAGCTCACTGCATCCTTGAACTCCTGGGTTCAAGCGATCCTCGTGCCTCAGCCTCCTGTGCAGCTATGACCACAGGCATGTACCACCATGCCAGACTAATTTTTAAATTGATTTTTATTTTTTGTAAAGACAGGGTCTCACCATGTTGCCCAGGCTGGTCTCGAACTCCTGGGCTCAAGCAATCTGCCTGCCTCAGCCTCCCAAAGTTCTGGGACTATAGGCCATGAGCCACTGAGCCCAGCCTCTACTAAACACTTTACACAAATCCTTATTTCCACCCCCAGTGACAGCCCTCTGTGGCCTGGAAAATTATTTACAGGGGAGGAAAGGAAGGCTCTGAGAGATAGGTGACTTGCTTAGGGCAGTATCACAACCAACCATGTGAGATGGAACTGAATTCACACAGAGATTTCTCTGACTCCAAAGCCTTGAAGATCACTAAAAGTGATGCATACTCTTCAGACATCACTGTACTTAACGGATTTAAGAGGAAATGGACCGGGTGCGGTGGCTCACACTGTAATCCCAACACTTTGGGAAGCCAAGGTAGCCAGATCACTTGAGCTCAGGAGTTCGAGACCAGCCTAGATAACCTGGCAAAACCCCCATCTCTACAAAAAATGAATACATTAGCTGGGCTAATGTGGTGACCGATGCACGCTTGTCGTCCCAGCTACTCAGGAGGCAGAGGTGGGAGAAGCACTTGAGCCTGGGAGGTGGAAGCTGCAGTGAGCCGAGATCATGCCACTGCTCTCCAGTCTGGGCAACAGAGCAAGATTCTATCTCAAAAAAAAAAAAAAACAGGAAATGGGGGCCTGGGTCTCCAAAGCCAGGGCCTTGCCCATGGTCACAGGTGCAGCCTAGGAACTCCAAGTTACACACCTCGACCCCTTTAGAAATCCTTCTCAAGGCCGGGCGTGGTGGCTTACGCCTGTAATCCAGCACTTTGGGAGGCCAAGGCGGGTGGATCACCTGAGGTCAGGAGTTCGAGACCAGCCTGGCCAACATGGCGAAACCCCATCTCTCCTAAAAATACAAAAAAATTAGCTGGGCATGGTGGCGTGCACCTGTGATCCCAGCTACTTGAGAGGCTGAGGCTGGGGAATTGCCTAAATCTGGGAGGCAGATGTTGTAGTGAGCCGAGATCACGCCATTGCACTCCAGCCTGGGCAACAGAGCAAGACTCTGTCTCAAAAAAAAAAAAAAAATTCTCAGCCTCTGACCACCCTGAGGGCCCTGAGCCAGATGGTGAGGGACAGTGACCATGAGCAGGAGAGCAGGATCTGGAGGCAGAAACCTCAGGCCAATGTATGCTAAATCAAGGAAGGACGCCAAGGTCTGAAGGGACAGGGAACTGCCAATTAACGCAATCTTCCTGAAGCTAACCCAAAAGGAAAAAGCCCGTCTCCCCACACTGAAGGATCAAAGGCAACGCTCCCTACAGCCCTCCCACCTCCACATGGCTCGGATGGAAAGGGAGGGTGCCTTGGATGGGCTACTGGCAAAACAAGGACCATCCCTCTATCTGCATAGGGTGCCACCCACCTCAGCCTCTAACCACAGACCAAATCCTTTATCCAGACAAGGGGCAGCCCATAGGAACCTCAAATGGGGTACTTAAAGCCCAGAAACTTTGTAACCAGGCCCTTGAGCCACATGCTTGGGTCCACTCCCACCCTGCAGAGTGCTTTCTTGCCTTTTTTCTTTTTTTTTTTTTTCTCTGAGACAGTCTTGCTCTATCGCCCAGGCTGGAGTGCCGTGGTGCCATCTTGGCTCACTGCAGCCTCTGCCTCCCAGGTTCAAGCAGTTCTCCTGCCTCAGCCTCTCAAGTAGCCGAAACTACAGGCCTGTGCCACCACACCTGGCTAATTTTTGTGTTTTTAGTAGAGACGGGCTTTCGCCTTGTTGGCCAGGCTGGTCTCGAACTCCTGACGTTGGGTGATCTGCCCACCTAGGCCTCCCAAAGTGCTGGGATTACAGGCGTGAGCCACCGTGCCCAACCTGCTTTCTTGCTTTAATAAAGCCCTGCTGCTTCATTCCTGCATTTCATTCCTCTGCTCCTTTTGTGCATTTTGTTCAAGTCTGTTCAAAATGCCAAGGACCTGGACAATTCATTGTCAAGACCCTCCACCAATAACAACTGGACACCCCCAATTAGAGGCCCCTTTGAGAAGCTCAGCCGATGAGCAGGGGACACTCAGTTCAGACCCCTCGTCTGTAAAAGGGGTGCCCTTACAGAAGAACCCCCGTGTGGAACATGCACAGGGGGCTGGGAAGCCAGGCGAGCACGTGGGAGCACCGAGGCGAGTGATGCTCAGCCTGGCCCATGATGCTCAGCCTGGCCTGTGTCCAGCCCTGCACTCGGAGCAGGTAGGTCCCCATAGACCATCCTGTCTTGAAGAAACTTGCTCATAATTATCTGCACAAAGGCCTGCCTCGTGGCACCTGGGTCTGGCCTGACCAGAAGGCCTACAGCTCAGAGGCTCTGCAAGGGCCCGCTTCTCTGCCTGGGGTATCTGCAGACCTGCAGGTGCCCTGGGTCCTAGGCTTGGATGGCACTGAGCTGCCCACCACCCTGTACACTTCAGGGGCCTCCGGGCAAGAGGTATTCTCAGCCCTACCAGACAGGTGAGGACCCTGAGGGTGCAGGTGGTCGCTCACCAGAATTCAGCCAGTTCACGGGGGAAGAGGGCAGCAGCTCTGTGACCCCCAGCTCAGACACCCACCCTAGGGAGAGAGGAGAGAGACCAGCCCTGACTGGCCAGAGCAAGCACAGAGCAGAGGAGGCTCCTCAGCCCTCCCTCCTGCTGCCTCTGCACCAAGGAGGAGGAAGGGAACACCCTGGAAATGCAAGGCTTCCTTAGAACAAAGAGCTCTGGAGCCCATCATGCTCACGGGCACCCTCATGGGCTCCGGGGGATGATCTCATGGACATGGGCTTCATGGGTCTGCAGCCGAGAAGGGGACGCAGGTGACCGCTTAGCCCTGGGCCTGGGGGGCAGCCAGGGTCGTCCAGGAATGAGGGGGTGGGAGCAGCAAGGAGGGCCTCCCTAGAGAGGTGAGCCTCCTCCAGGGAGCCAAGCCTGGAGGCCCTGGAAAGTGTCCCCCGCAAACTTCCCTGAGGCTTTAATAGTCGGGTTCAGAAGCAAGAATGGAAGCAAAACTGGAAAGGCAGAAAGGGGCTACAGAGAAGGTCCAGGCCTCGACCTGACTGAGGGGCAGGAGTGAGGGACAGATGACGACCCGTGAGGGCAGGGACACCCTCGGTGGAGGCTGGTGCAGGAACCCAGGGCCAGAGTGTGGTCAGGCCACCAGGAGCAGCCGGCCAGGCCTCCACTGTCCCCAGGCTGGGCGGGACTCACTTCCACTGCACCTCCAGCTGCAACTTGATGGTACCCAGCTCCGTGATGTCCACCACGATGACCTGCGGCCGTGTCGTGAAGAAGTCGGCGATGTCACACGTCACTGCACCCACAGCCAGCGAGCCCAGGCCCCGCAGCTCCATCACCTAGGGGTGGAGGCTGGAGGGTGGTGTCTGAGCTGAGCACCCAGGCACCCCAGCCCTGCCGCCAGGCGCCATCCCCACCTTGATGTCCAGGTTCTCATGCAGCGTGGGGACGAAGGCCTTCTCCTCTTCATCCCAGGTCTGACTGTCATCTGACTCGATCCGACCCTTGAGCTTCCAGCGCTGGCGGCCCAGACGCATGAGCACCTGTGAACCAGCCCGAGAGGGGCCGCGTCAGCCCAGGTGGGTGTCCCATTGCTGCCCACCCGGGGCCCTCCCTGCCAGACAGAGCCCAACCTGCAACCCTGGTTCCCAGCAGCTCCCGTCCCCCAAAGACCTGGCGGGGAGCCCTGAGGATTGACCCCGGAGGGTGGCCGTACCTCATAGTGGTCTCCGGGACAGAGGCGTGCGTAGCCCACCAAGCCTGGAACACAGACATGGCCAGTCTCCCCTCCGCCTTCCACTGTCCCTGACTTGGGACCACACGTCCTCGCTGGGGGTCCCCCAAGTATAGGTTTTCAGTTTCAGTGGGGTGAGGATGGGCCGGGGGGAAACCATCATGACGGATAATGGGCAGGAGGGTGCTGGGCCCTCACACCAGGCTCAGAGAGGGGTGGGACTTGCCAGAGGTCACATGTCACATGGATGCAAAAGCCAGGGCTGGGTTCAGAGCCCTGGGATTCTAGCCAATTCCCGCACCCCTCAGCAGAAGTCTCAGGGCCTCCGCCCAACCCCTCTCAACCCTGTTACCTTTCATCCGGATGTGGAACTCGCCCAGGTGAACCTCCAGGGCCCCCTCGATGAGCCACATGTCCTGCAAAACCCCGGAGTTGGCTCAGCAGGCTGCCTGGGGCTAGGCCACGGGGCCTCTAACCATCCCTGCAGTCAGACAGAGGCCTCGCTCTTGATGTCCCCACTGCCCGACCCAGCTCTACACTGCCCCTGCTGCCCGGCCCAGCTTGGCCCGGCCCACCTCGGCGCACTCGTGCAGGCTGCGGCCCAGCTCCTGCAGGCTCTCTCGGGCCGCGCGGCTTGGGGGGCACCTGGCGAAGGCCCGCTGCATGCTGGAGGCACCGTCGCGCAGGCGGCACTGGATGCAGTAGTCCTCGTACAGCTCGTCCACCTGTGGTGGCCACACGGGCTGGTGGCGCTGCCCACGCGGAGGGGTGGCCCCACACCTGCCCGTCGACTTCTCCCCTCTGGGAGAGGCCCTCCCTGAGCTAAGTACCCCGCTAGCCCAGCCCATGGCGGCAGTCACTACCTGTCCAGTCCCATTCAGAGCACTCACCCCTGGCCCCAGTAGGACGTGAACCCCCATAGGCAGGGACCACATCTGCCTCACCTGCCTTGCCTGCCACCCCTGCCTCACCTGCCTCACCTGCCACTCCTGCCTCACCTGCCACCCCTGCCTCACCTGCCACCCCTGCCTCACCTGCCACCCCT
>NW_016808980.1:1474282-1488151 GCF_001698545.2 Rhinopithecus bieti
GCCTGCCACCCCTGCCTCGCCTGCCTCACCCGCCCCCCCTGCCTCACCCACCACCCCGCCTCACCCACCACCCTGCCTCACCCACCTCGCCCACCTTGCCCGCCTCACCCGCCTCGCCTGCCTCGCTGGCCTCCCCGCCTCGCCCGCCACCCCGCCTTGCCCGCCACTCCTGCCTCGCCTGCCTTGCCTGCCTTGCCTCCGTCGCCTACCTCGCCTGCCTCTCCTGCTGCATACCCAGCTACTGGCAGCAACTGGCACACAGTGTGCACAGCAAAAATGAGTGAAAGGGACAAGGGAATCTGTCCCTTCCCCTCCTCTGCCTGGTTTTTCAACAACGAAACAGGAGGTGAGTTTGTGATAGCCTGCCACCCACTGGGCAGTGCGGGGAGTAAAGCAAGATCATGAAACTGCAGACTCTAAAGCTTAAGGATCTGCTGTGCAACCTTGGGCGAACCCATGTTCCTCTCTGGACCTCTGCTTTTCCATCTGTACAATGGGCTGGGAGGGTTCAACATTCCCAGCCATCTAAGGCTGAGCATGAGGTCTTTCTGCATCAACTGAAGAAAGAGCACATACGGTCCTCAGGGAGTCCCACCTCGGGGCTGAGCCCCTGCTGTCCCTCAACTGTCCCAAGGCCCCTGCTTATCCTTAGCCTTCTGCAGCTGCCCCATACCCCAAGGCCCTGACCCCTGCTCCGAGGGCACCTCCCCAGCTCCTACTAACCTAGCTGAGGCCCAGCAAGCTGGCACTGCCCCGCCCCACCCTGCAACACCCACGAGCCAGCTGACCTTGCTGATGTGAAACTCCATCTTCCGAATGTGCCTTTCCACACAGCGCGTTTGCTTCTCCCGGAAAAAGGGAAGATGTTTGCAAAGTCGCCTGGGCCACCCGCCAGCCCCGCTTGCCCCTGCCACCCTCCTGCAGGTCCTAACTCAGAGAATGGGGTTTAGTGCTGGGCCGGGCCCTCACCATCCCTGAGGAAGGCTCATCACAGAGCCTCAGTCTTCCCATTCCTAAAATGGGGAGGAAACCCAGGTGTTCTGCCCATCGGGCAGCCAGGAGGATGCAATGAGGCACAGTCATTCTCATCCAGCAGGGCCCTGCCCACCTCACTCACCATATGCAGACTCACCTTGTCCAGGTCATAATAGAAAGCCTGTGAGGGAGGAAAGGAAGGCGGAAGAAGCTGTCAGAGTCCCACGTGTTCCTCCAAGGCCTATGAGGCTCTATGCTGGCAGTGCCTGAGCTCAGAGTCAGAGGACAGAAAGCCATGTCTACAGCCACCCCCACTCCTTCCTCTGTCAATGGCAGGCTGCTGTCCACGCCAAGGACAGCACTGATTAAACACATGCACTTTGGATGAGGCAGTTCTAGGTCTTCTATTTCCCAGCTGTGTGTCCCAGGCAAGTCATTCAACCTCTCTGGGCCTCCATTTCCTGCTATGTAAAGCAGGGTAGGAGAAGCGCCTGCCTCATAGGGAGAAAAAAGGACACAGCAGGCCCTTGACAAAATGGGAACCATTGGGATTGAAGGGATGGCCTCAGCCATGACCAAAAGAATGTGAGGGGGATGGAAGCGGGAGGGGCACATGGCACAGAAGTTCAAGCCTTAATGGTGAATTCCTAAGTCTATCCATTCCAGAGGCCAGGGTGCGACCAAGACAAATAATATATCATCAGGGCAGGCAAACCTTTCCATAGGTTCATAAAGGGCCAGATAGTAAATATGTCAGTCTTGGCAGGCCAGGGCGCCCCATGCCAAGATCTATAAATTAGAACCATCCTGGCCAGGCACAGTGACTCACGCCTGTAATCCCAGCACGTTGGGAGGCTAAGGTGGTCAGATCACTTGAGGTCAGGCGTTTGAGACCAGCCTGGCCAACATGGCGAAACCCTATCTCTACTAAAAATATAAAAACTAGCTGGGCATGGTGGTGCATGCCTGTAATTCCAGCTACTTGCCAGACTTGAGGCAGGAGAATCACTTGAACCTCAGAGGTGGAGGTTGCAGTGATCCAAGATCACGCCACTGTACTCCAGACTGGGTGACAGAGCGAGACTCAATCTCAAAAAAAAAAAAAAAAAAGTAGGACCATCTAAAACATACACATCTTTGCCTACCTTAGAGTTACTTCTAGAACCAAGAAAGAGAATGTGAAGTGGGCCTAAGTCATGTGAAGTACGGTACCTGCCTGTGGGGTTAAATTCATCAGGGTCAAAGTTCTGTCCTAACTAAGCAACTCTGCCATCATAGCGGGAAAGCAGCCACAGACAATATGTACATGAACAAGTGTGGCCAAGAAACTTTTTTTTAAACAAATGTTTAAAAAACTCTTGTTTTTTAAGTGACTCTAATTTTAAAATATAGTGACTCTAATTTTCACTGGCTGTTAATTGCCAGTGGAGATTACAGTCACTATGTCTGCACCTGGAGGGGTTACCATGAGGTTGGAGATCCACCAGGAAGAAAAAGTAAGCTGTAGGAGAGTATGTAAATTGACATTTCATTTTTGTAAGACAATTATTAACTCACAACTGCTAAACACATTTACATGATTATGTGACCAGAGAGAAAAATATGGAAAGATCAATACAAGATTGTTCTCAAGGGTTAAACAGGGTGGGACACAGAAGATCGAATGGAGGAGGCCATCAATCTAGAGAGAAAGAAGGATTCAACCCCAAAAAGTCCCATGTATGTATTTATGTGAAATTGTACGTATACGATAAAGAAATAAAAATTCCATTTAAGCCAGGTGAAGTGGCTCACACCTGTAATCCTAGCATTTTGGGAGGCCAAGGCAGGAGGATCACTTGAGCCCAGGAGTTCAAGACCAGGCTGGGCAACATAGCAATATCCCATCTCTACAAAAAATTTAAAAATTAGCTGGGCATGGTGGCATACACCTGTAGTCCCAGCTACACGAGAGGCTGAGGTAGGAGGATTGCTTGAGGCCAGGAGTTCAAGGTGATGGAGAACTATGATCATACCACTGCACTTCAGCCTGGGTGACAGAGTAAGACCTTATCTCTTTAACAATAAATGAATGAATGAATGAATGAATGAATGAATGAATGAATGAATAAATAAAATCTTTTTAAAATTAAGAAACAATTAAAACTTCATTTAAGAAATAAAGAAATAGGACTGGCGCGGTGGCTCATGCCTATAATCCTAGCATTTTGGGAGGCCAAGGTGAGTGGATCACCTGAGGTCAGGAGTTCGAGACCAGTCTGTCCAACATGGTGAAACCCCCTCTCTACTAAATAAAAAATACAAAAATTATCCTGGCATGATTGTATGCACCTGTAATCCTAGCTACTCAGGAGGCTGAGGCAGGAGAATCACTTGAGCCTGGGAGACAGAGGTTACAGTGAACGGAGATCTTGACACTGCACTCTAGGCTGGGTGACAGAGCGAGACTCCATTCCGAAAAAAAAAAAAAAAAAAGAAATAAACAAAGAGGAAAGATCCCAAGCCTTTGAAAAGAAGAGTGACTACCCAGCAACGTCTCGAAAACCAATATCTTTTTTAAATGAGAACCAGCAGTGTCACAGGAGCAGGACCCAACATAGGCATCTTGCTGTGTGGCTCCAGTGTGGTCACTGTGCCCCGGCCTCAGTGTGCCCATCTATGACATGGCAGCAGCTAAAATATACGTGTATTTATACTCTCGCCTACTTTAGAGTTACTTCTAGAACGGAAAGAATGGGAAAGGAAGTCCACGGGGTGAGACTCGCTGCACCCACGTGAGAAGAGGGGCAGGTGCTGGAGCTGGATGAGATCTTGACAGCTCCTCCTCCCACCATCTGCTGCGGGTCATCCGCCCAACTGCCCACCAAGGGTGAGGCATGCTAAGCTTGGCAGACCTTTCCCTCCCCAAGTCCCTAGCACACACATGAGGCTGGGCCCTTACCTCTCCCACCCTTCCCACTCCAAGGCCCTCTTTGCTGGAGCCAGGATACAGAGAAAGCCGCTTGCTGGCTTGCTTATTTCATTCATTCATTCATTCATTCATTCATTCATTTATTCATTGAAACAGAGTCTGGCTGTATCATCCAGGCTGGTGTGCAGTGGTGTGATCTCACCTCACTGCATCCTCCGCCTCCTGGGTTCAAGCTATTCTCCTGCCTCAGCCTCCCGAGTAGCTGCGACTACAGCTGCCCACCACCATGCCTGGCTAATTTTTGTATTTTTAGTACAGATGGGATTTCATCATGTTGGCCAGGCTGGCTTCAAACTCCTGATCTCAAGTGATCCACCCGCCTTGGCCTCCCAAAGTGCTGAGATTACAGGCGTGAGCCACTGCACTGAGCCGCTGGATGCTATTTTAGTAGAAAAACCCATCTCCCCTCCTCGATTTCCCAGTCCCTCAGTCAAGCTGGTGGCCTGCTCTGCACGTTGGTGCTTTGGAGGAGGGATTCTGGGAAACACTGGCTGGGAGGAGAATCCCACAGCAGCAAGGCCTCCCTGCTTTTGTTTCCAGATCTAATTCATTAAGGACGTGGGGTTTTCGCAAGGCAGCAGCGGAGACTTCCCAGATAAAAGGAAGATAAAAGATAAAAAGAAGACTTCCCAGATAAAAGGAAGATAGAAGGATGAAGTCCCTGAGCAGTGGGATCCTAGCCATGTCACCAGATAAAATACAGGACACCTAATTAAAATTAAAATTTCCAATAAACAAGGAACAATTATTTTCGCATAAGTATGTCCCAGAGATTACATGGGATATACTTATACCTAAACAAATTTGTGATTTGTCTGAAAAACCAAAATGGGAGGCCGGGCACAGTGGCTCATGCCTGTAATCCCAGCACTTTGGGAGGCCGAGGCAGGCAAATCACCTGAGGTCAGGAGTTTGAGACCAGCCTGACCAACATGGTGAAACCTTGTCTCTACTAAAAATGTGAAAAAACAGCTGGGTGTGATGGTGGGTGCCTGTAATCCCAGCTACTCAGGAGGCTGAGGCAGGAGAATCGCTTGAACCTGGGAGGCAGAGGTTGCAGTGAGCTGATATCGCGCCACTGCACTCTAGCCTGGGCAACAGAGTGAGACTCCGTCTCAAAAAAAAAAAAAAGTTTTAATGAGGTATGCTATTTGTGAGTGTGTGTGTGTGTGTGTGTGTTGCTAAGTCTGTCTCTGCTAAGGGAAAGGCAAAAACCAGAGCAGGTGAGCCTTGGGCAACACAGGGCCCAGGGCCAGCCTCAAAGACACTGCCTTGGCTGGACACGGGAGGACTGCTGGAGCCCAGGAGTTCAAGACCAGCCTAGGCAACATGATGAGATCCTGTATCTAAAAAAACATTTTAAAAATTGGCCGGGCATGGTGGTGCACGCCTGTAGTCTCAGTTACTTGGGAGGCTGAGGTAAAAGGAACGCTTGAGCCCAGGAGGTGGAGGTTGCAGTGAGCCGGGATTGTGCCACTGGACTCCAGCCTGGGCAACAAAGGGAAATCCTGTCTCAAAAAAAAAAAGACGCTCCCCTGATGATGGCAGGAAATGCTGCCTGTCAGCTGTACACTGAAGGAACATGCAGGCTTCATCAAGGACAGTGGCAGGGGCCACTGTGACATACCCAAGATGTGACACCTGACCCACTTTCCTGGCATTACAGAAGCCATCTCAAGTCCAGGTCACCTGATGGCCAAGGTCTATAAAGTAGGACCACGTAAAAGAAATGCACCTCTCTACACTGCCCACCTTAGCGTTACTTCTAGAACCGAGAGAGAGTGTGACGTGGGCCTAAAACGTGTGAACTGCTGTATGTGCCAAAGTGAAGTTAACTCAGCACAACATAAAGAGGCTATTCCATAAACCTCTAGTTCTGAGACAGAGTCACACCGTGACGTAGGCTAGGGGGAACGTAGGGTTCATCTTTTACTCCTGGCCAAGGCTATCTGGGTGGGAAGCAGGCAGGGAGGGGTCTCACCAGCCTGGAATTCCTCCTGGTGTCCTGGTGGCGTCCAGACAGGTGGTCCAGCTCAGCCTGCTGCACACACAGATACTCCCTGCAAGGAGAGCGAGGAAGAGTTTCAAACAGAAGAGGAACAAGAAAGGGAAAGGAAACAAGCCAAATGGACAGTGTCCCGTGTGGAGAGCAGACACGGGGCTCAGCGGGGCTCAGCGGGGCTCAGCGGCAGGCAGGAAGCCCAGCCCGCTCACACTGGGGGCTGTGTGCCCAGCACCATGCAAAATTGGTTACGGGGAAGTTCCTAGTTAATTCCCCCACCAGGCCCACAAGTAGGTCCTACTGTTATTATGTGCATTTTATTTATTTATTTATTTATTTATTTATTTATTTATTTTTTGTTTGTTTGAGACAAGGTCTCCCTCTCTTGCCCAGGCTGGAGTGCAGTGGTGTGATCACAGCTCACTGCAACTTCTACCTCCTGGGTTCAAGTGATTCTTGTATCTCAGTCTCTTGAGCAGCTGGGACTATGGGTGTGTGCCACCACACCTGGCTGATTTTTGTATTTTTAGTAGAGATGGGGTTTCACCATGTTGGCCAGGCTGGTCTCGAACTCCTTGACCTCAGATGATCCGTCTGCCTTGGCTTCCAAAAGGGCTGAGATTACTGGCGTGAGCTACTGTGCTCAGCCTAGTATAAGTATTTTAAAGATAGACAAACCAACCCTCGAAGGCAGCAAGTACCCCAGCCCTGGTCACACAGCAGAGAAGGGGCTGAACCCAGGTCTGAAATCACACAGTGGCCTTCAGAGCCCAAAATCTTCACCCCCTCCCAAGCTGGGGCCCAGCTCATGGGGAGGTCATCAGGGCACACCTCCCTCAAGGTCAAGGGTCTAGGCCAGGCGCAGTGGCTCACGCCTGTAATCCTAGCACTTTGGGAGGCTGAAGTGGGCGGATCACAAAGTCAGAGATCGAGATCATCCTGGCCAACACGGTGAAACCCCATCTCTACTAAAAATACAAAAAAATTAGCTGGGCGTGGTGGCGCACACCTGTAGTCCCAGCTACTCAGGAGGCTGAGGCAGGAAAACTGCTTGAACCCGGGAGGCGAAGGTTGCAGTGAGCCGAGATGGCGCCACTGCACCCCACCTGGGCAACAGAGCAACTCTGTTCCAAAAAAAAAAAAAAAGAAGAAGGAGGGGTCTAGATTTGGGGGGCCAGGGCAGGGAGTCCCATCTTACTGGATTTGCTGAGTCACCCCACGAAGGTCACTCACCCTCTCTGGGCTCTACTGACACCACCTCAAATGTGGAAAAGATAGCTTCTGCCAGGCTGCTACTCACTGAGGTGTTGAGCTCTCTGAGAAGAAGGGGCGGCCTCAGCCCCAGACAAGTCTCAAACATGTGGTCCTTAAAGGACACAGAATCTGCCCTTCAGAAACATACTCTACCCTCCATGCACATGCCAGCTCCAACTCTGCACAATCCCAGCTCGCTGCAACCTCCATCTCTACAGGGTTTTGCCATATTGCGATGCTGGTCTCAAACTCCTAGGCTCAAGGAATCCGCCTGCCTCAGCCTCCCAAAGTCCTGGGATTACAGGGTGGTCACCACTGTGCCCGACCAAGGATGTATATTTTGAAAACCATTTCATTCTAAGGTGGTTTCACTTTTTTTTTTTTTTTTTTTTGAGTCTTGCTCTGTCACCTAGGCTGGAGTGCAATGGTGCGATCTTGGCTCACCACAACTCCCACCTCCCAGGTTCAAGTGATTCTCCTGCCTCAGCCTCCTGAGTAGCTGGGATGACTGACATGCCCCATCATACCAGGCTAATTTTGTATTTTTAGTAGAGACGGGGTTTTACCGTGTTGGCCATGCTGGTCTCAAACTCCTGAACTTGTGATCTGCCTGCCTTCACCTCCCAAAGTGCTAGGATCACAGGCCCACCGCGCCTGGCCTGGTTTCAACTTTTAATTGACTCTGGTTCCTCTTTTGGGTGCCCCGTCTATAAATAAGAGATGTAGGGGCTGGGTGTGGTGGCTCAAGCCTGTAATCCCAGCACTTTGGGAAGCAGAGGCAGGTGGATCACAAGGTCAGGAGTTCAAGACCATCCTGGCCAATATGGTGAAATCCCATTCTACTAAAAATACCAAAAAATTTAGCCAGGTATGGTGGCAGATGCCTGTAGTCCCAGCTCCTTGGAAGACTGAGGCAGGAGAATAGCTTGAACCCAGGAGGCGGAGGTTGCGGTGAGCTGAGATTGTGCCACCACACTACAGTCAGGGTAATAGAGTGAGACTCCGTCTCAAAAAAAAAAAAAGAGATGTAGGTAGGAGAGAGTTTAGGGTCTAAGTACCACTGTATCTGGGGAAAATCACTCCGGGAAACCACTTTTTGGCCCACGAGGCCCCCTGTCATCTGGTCCCCGTTGCCCCATGACCTCATCCTGTTTCCTTTGGCTCTAGCCACGCTGGCCTCCTTGCTGTGCCCCAGGGCCTTTGTGTATGTGGCTAGCCTGGCCTGGAATGTTCTTTTCCCATTATCTGCATGGCTCACTCCACCCCTTCAGGCGTGTGCTCCCATGTCACCTTCTCAGCAAGGCCTTCCCTTCCAACTGCCCAATTTAAAATGAACCCTCCCTGCCTCCGCCTTCTTACCCTGGCCTGTTTTCCTCTGTGGCCCTTAACATCATCTGATAGTCTCTGTACTTTTCTTTGCTGCATTGTGTATTGTCTGTCTCTCCCCCACTAGGAGTCAGCTCTGCAGTGGGTAGGGATTTTGTGTGTTTAGTTTACTTCTGTCCCCTGGCCTGGCACTCTGTAAGCCTCAATAAATATTTATGGGCTGAGCACGGTGGCTTATGTCTGTAATCCCAGCACTTTGGGAGGCCAAGGCAGGCAGATCACTTGAGTCAGGAGTTCAAGACCAGCCTGGCCAACATGGCAAAACCCTGTCTCTACTAAAAATACAAAATATTGGCTGGGCACGGTGGCTTACGCCTGTAATCCCAGCATTCTGGGAGGCTGAGACGAACGGATCACCTGAGGTCAGGAGTTTGAGACCAGCCTAGCCAACATGGTGAAACCCTATCTCTACTAAAAATACAAAAATTAGCCAGGCGTGGTGGCAGGCGCCTGTAATCCAGCTACTTGGTAGGCTGAGGCAGGAACTACTCTCGGCCTCTGCTTTCTCATCTGTAAAATAAGGAGCCTAGGCCAGGTGTGGTGGCTCACGCTTGAACACTGTGAGGTTGCAGTGAACCGAGATCATACCATTGCACTCCATCCTGGACAACAAGAGTGAAACTCCATCTCAAAAAAAAAAGGAAAAAAAAAAAAAATATATATATATATAAGCCCGGTATGGTGGTGTGCACCTATAGTTCCAGCTAGTCGGGAGGCTGAGGCAGGAGAATTGCTTGATCCCCAGGGGCAGAGGCTGCCGTGAGCCGAGATTGCACCACTGCACTTGAGCCTGGACAACAGAGCAAGACTCCATCTCAAAAAAAAATGTGTGGAGTGACTCATGCTTCCTGTGCGGGCCTCAGCCCAGCTCATCAGTCGGTCTCTGAGCAAGTCTGTCCTTCACTCAGACACCCACCGCCCTGACCTCCTGTGTGTGTGAGCTCACACTTCAGGCTTCCACTGTGGGCCCTTTGCCTGTGCTGTTGCCTCTGCCTACGACACTTGTCCCCCAGAGGTGAGCATGGTGGCGCCTTTTCAGACCGTTTGTGTGTCAGACACTGTCAGCAGCTCCTCGGTGACTGCCAGGATCATCCTGTCTGCTGAGGCTCTCAACACACCATCTCTCTGTTACCCTTCTTCACTGCACTCAGCACAGGTGGAAGTTCCATGATGGACTGCATGATTGATTGCATTGCTTCTTGATTGATTGTATCGAATCTGCTCCTCTGCACTGCGTGCTCCACAAGACCAGAGTCCTCCTGCCTTAGTCACTGCCAGGTTTCCAGTGCCCAAGAACCGGGCTGAGCACATAGCTGCACCCTGACATACTTGTTGACTAAACGAATGACCAGGAACTTAACCTGTCACCTCTTGTAGACAAGACCCACCCACGCTTCCCCAGGAAGAGACAGAGAGGAGGCGAGGTAGAAGAATGCACTTCTTAAAAGCAGCACACAGCCCAGCCTTACTTGAGGCCTCTTTTCAATGCTTTGAAGATCTTCTTCACCTGCTGGGGCTTGGGGTCTGCACAGACCGACCCCTTTCGCAGCGTGCCATACAACTTGGAGGATTTTGCAGGCATTCGCGATCTCACGGAGTTCCTGTTGATGGACTTTCTGTGAGAAGGGGTGGAGAGGAAGAGAAGTCAGAGGAGGGTCCTGACAAAGCCCTCTCCAGGGGCAGACACTTTGGAAATAGTGACCAGAGCCACAGGGAGTCAGGAGACCCGGCTCAGTCCCACCCCCATCACCACCAAGCAGTATGGTCTCCAGAAAGTTATGGAGCCTCTCTGAGCCTCTGCTTTCTCATCTGTATAATAAGGATCCGGGGCCGGGCACGGTGGCTCACGCTTGTAATCCCAGCACTTTGGGAAGCTGAGGCAGGTGGATCACCTGAGATCAGGGGTTCAAGACCAGTCTGGCCAACGTGGTGAAACCCTATCTCTACTAAAAATATAAAAATTAGCCAGGTGTGGTGGTACGTGCCTGTAATCCCACTTACTCCAGAGGCTGAGGCACAAGAATCACTTGAACCTGGGAGGCGGGAGGTTTCAGTGAGCCGAGATTGCACCACTGCACTCCAACCTGGGTGACAGAGTGAGACTCTGTCTTAAAAAATAAATAAATAAAAATAAAAATAAGGAGCCTGGATTTGAGGATTAAGAGTAATAAAGCCCTTCTGCCATGGCAGCCACTGGAGAGCAGCAGCCTTGGCTCTGCACTACCCTATGGCCATGGGCCTCAACAAGGACCACAAGGTGACCAAGAGCGTGAGCAAGCCCAGACACAGCCGCCACAGCGGGCGTCTGACCAAATACGCTGAGTTTGTGTGGGACGTGATCTGAGAGTTGTGTGGCTTCGCCCCATACGAGCGGGGCGCCATGGAGTTACTGAAGGTCTCCAAGGACAAACGGACCCTCAAGTTCATCAAGGAAAGGGTGGGGATGTACAACCGCACCAAGAGGAAGCGGGAGGAGCTGAGCAATGTTCTGGCTGCCATGAGGAAAGCCACTGCCAGGAAAGACTGAGCCCCATCCCTGCCCTCTCCCAGAAATAAAGAACAGCTTGACAATTAAAAAAAAAAAAAAAAAATTAACAGTAATAAAAGTCTGGTATCAGAAATGAACTTACAGCAAGAAATACAATCAAGCAGCCCAAATGCCAATGCTCTCTGATCAGCATGCTCTGCTTGTGCAGGCAAAGCTGTGTAGGAGGCCAAGTCATAGTCCTGTGCTTTACCCACGGGGAGGCATCTGTTGGCTTTACCTGCCCAGCATCCATCCCCTCCCTCTAGTAGTAGCACCTCAGTTTTCCTCGGGCACCTCCCCAGCTTTGCTTTTTATACTTGTGGTTTAGGGGAAAGGTAGCCTTACCAATCAACATGCACACACACATTGCACACGCACACATGCACACGAGCATTCTTCTACAAATCCACATCCCAGGCCTGTGCTAGTCAACATATTCTGCTCCCCTAGGCCAAGAAATATGGGGATCAAGCCTGGTCAGTAGCCAGCCGGGAGTTCAGAATTCACAGAAGGGAGAAGGGTTTTTTCCCTTGGCATTGCTAACCTGGGGAACATACACCAGGGACTTCCAGCCTCCTCCATTTGCCACCATGTAGGGAAACTGGAGCCAACAGAGAGAGGAACAAACAGAGTCAGGCCAAATCTCTATGACAGTGAGTTCCTGGATCCAGCTATGTCTAAAGCTGAACCTGCCCATGGGCTTTGCAGTTACATGAGCCAACTGACTCTTTTTTAGCTTAAGCCAGCTGGAGTTGGGATTGTGGACTGGATGATCCTAAAAACTGCCTTTCAGTGGTGACGGCTGGGTCCCCCAACCTTTAGAGATGTAGCAGCATCTCAAGACTGATTACAGGAGTACGAGGCCAGGGCACCCTCATCACAGCACAGGGCTGGTTTCCCTGGCATCTAAGCCCCTTCTCAGGATCCCATAACTTATCCGTGAGGCTTGAGGACCAGGCTGGCTGATGAAGCCTTTGCTCACCAACAGATGTGTTGAAGTCCGCTCTTAGCCCTCTAAAGCCATCGGCCAGGTGCCCTGGCACCAGGTATCACTTAATGACCACATTCTCACAAAAGAGACATGGCGGAAATGACTCTTAGAACTAACTTTGGCATCAGTTCTTTTTTTCACCCAGCCTAGAGCGCAATAGTGCAATCTCGGCTTATGGCAACATCCACCTCCCGGGTTCAAGTGATTCTCCTGCCTCAGCCTCCTAAGTAGCTGAGATTACACAGGCGCGCACCACCACACCTGGCTAATTTTTGTATTTTTAGTAGAGACGGGGTTTCACCACAATTGTCCAGGCTGGTCTCAAACTCCTGACCTCAAATGATCCATCTGCCTCAGCCTCCCAAAGTACTGGGATTACAGGCGTGAGCCACCGCGCCTGGCTCAGCATCAGTTCTCACAGGGGACTCCTGGCCCTTCTCTTCCAACTCCTCCTCTTCCCAGGGACAGGAATAAGGGTATGCTGGAAGCAGCTTCAACCCACCGCAAAAGCTGACTGAGCAACAAAAGAAACAGGCTATGAACAGCCTTGTGAAGCAGACCGCCCGCCACACACATGCCCTCATCCACCCATTGGCTCCGGACTGCAGAGAGAGAGAGGAATAACCAGTCTTAAGTAAGGACCTGCATTTGGGGGGTCCTTTTATCAAAACAACTTCATCTCTACACTAACACACCACCCAAGCCTCTGTCTTTTCATCGGTAAAATGGGACCACATAATACATCAGAGGCTGGTGCTGTGAATTCTATTAGATGCCAGGCCCAAAATATGGCACAAAGGAGACCTTTGACATGCAAGCTATTGTCAGAATCATCACATCCTATCTGTATCTTTCCCCTGGCTCACAGCTTAGAAAACATTAGGTGCAGGCTGGGCACTGTGGCTCACGCCTGTAATCCCAGCACTCCAGGAGGCCAAGGCGGGTGGATCAACCGAGGTCTGGAGTTTGAGACCAACCATGTTTAGCATGAAACCCCGTCTCTGCTAAACAAAAAATTAGCTGGGCGTGGTGGTGAACACCTGTAATCCCAGCTACTCGGGAGGCTGAGGCAGGAGAATCGCTTGAACCTGGGAGGCAGAGGTTGCAGTGAGCCTAGATCATGCCACTGCACTCCAGCCTGGGCAGCAAGAGCGAAACTCCGTCTAAAAAAAAAAAAGAAAAAAGAAGAAAATATTAGGTGCTTCGTAAATATTAAGCTCAGCTGAATGGGGGAAAATACAGCATCCCAAGGGGATTGGAGAACAGCGATCCTGGCCCCTGCAGGCAGAGTGGGACAGCGAGTGCACCCCTGGGTGTTCCCAGCTGGGGACAGAGGGAGCAAGGGTGGCGAGGGGGACCTGTTGTGCTCTGGGAGTGGACAGCAAGGAGCAAGGTTTGACCCAAGCAGAAGTGGGAGTCTGCAGACAGCCTGGACCCAGGGCCTCTCTAGCTTTGGAGACCCAGGATGTGTGAGAGGAGCAGAAGGGCAGCTCCCAGAGAAAGTCCAGCTTCCGACAGCTTTACAATGACAGGTAATGTCTGTAGAGCAGAGAAACTAAGCTCAGGCCGGGCTACTGGGCCGCTGAACAGCTGACACCACAAGCCCAAGGGCTCCGGGAGCTTAGTGAGAACACATGAGCTTAAGTAACTGGGGCAACTGCAGCCACCAGGAGCTCACTAAGGGCTTTATAGAACTATCTCGACTTTCACAACCACCCTAGGAGACAGGTGTTATTATATATATATATATATATATATATATA
>NW_016808980.1:1488412-1505602 GCF_001698545.2 Rhinopithecus bieti
TATATTTTGTTTTTTTGAGACAAAATTTCACTCTGTCGACAGGCTGGAGTGCAGTGGCATGATCTCTGCTCACTGCAACCTCCGCCTCCCAGGTTCAAGCGATTGTCCTACCTCAGCCTCCCCAGTAGCTGGGATTAGAGGCATCTGCTACCACGCCCAGCAATTTTTGTTTTTTTTTTAAGTAGAGACGAAGTTTCACCTCGTTGGCCAGGCTGGTCTCGAACTCCTGACCTCAGGTGATCTGCCCGCCTTGGCCTCCCAAAGTACTGGGATTGTAGGCATTAGCCACCGCACCCGGCCATTTGTATATATTTAACGTTAATTGATGCTTTCCAAAGCCCAGAGGGGCTGTGCTCCCTCTTCCCCTTGCCCTCCCTGAGGCCCCATCACCCACCTTTTGAACCGGGCCCTCCGCAAGGTTGCCATCTCAAGGCTGGCAGAGATGGTCAGGGCTGCAGCCTTGGGGAAAGGCGGGTTTCTGACAGGTTAGAAACCCCGGCAGGCGGGCAGCAGGCAGTGGGGCAGGCAGTTTGGAGGTGGGGCTGCAGGAGCCCACTCATTCCCAGCTCCCACCTCCAGTCCCTAGCAGGTGTGCACCCTTGGCCTAGCCCTGCTTCCATCCACCTGGGGACCTTATACCCTCACTGCTGCAGCCATACCTGAATGCACCTGCTCCCGGGAAAGCTCTGAGCCCCGTGCTCCTTGTCTGAGGTTCAGCAGGACAAGCACAGTGGCCACTCTGAGGGCCCGCCCACCCGGGGAAGGTGATGCGCGTGCAGCCTCCAGATGGCCAAATCAGGCTGCATGTCTGGCCCAGGTGTCACAGAAGCCGGGGCAGGGAGAGCCTCTGGGGCCGGATGTTTCACCAGGTCTGGGAGGACTCAGTAAATATTAAACAGCCCCTGGCATGCCAGACAAGCTTCCAGACGGACACATGCAACCTGCTGGCCCCAGCCCTCACATGAGGTTGCTACAGCAGTCCTTCTGCCTGTTGTGGTTGGCAGAGGCCTTGGTACTCGGCTGTTGCAAGTGCAGGCTCTGGAGGCAGACAGGGCTGGGCTCAAGTCCTGCACCTGCCCCCAGCCTCCAGGTGGGGCCATTATAGGACTGACTGCACAGGCTTCAGGTGAAGACTCCATGCAACAAGGACATGAGCCAACCATTTGCCCAGGTGCTTGGTGGTGTTGGCTGCTCGGTGATGATGACAGGCATGCACTCGGCACTTGCCAAGTTCAAGCTCTGCTCTCGGCGCTTTTGTTTGTTTTTTTTTAACTGAGACGAGGTCTTGCTCTGTCTTCCAGGCTGGAATGCAGTGGCGTGATCCTGGCTCACTGCAGCCTCCGCCTCCTGGGCTCAAGTGAGCCTCTCCCCTCAGCCTCCCGAGTAGCTGTGACCACAGGCGTGCACCATTGCACTCAGCTAATTTTTTGTATTTTTGGTGGAGATGGGGTTTCACCATGTTGCCCAGGCTGATCTTGAATTCCTGAGCTCAAGTGATCTGCCCGCCTTGGCCTCCCAAAATGCTGGGATTGCAGGCGTGAGCCACCGCACCCGTCTGGCCTGCTCTTGGTACTTTACATGTATGGACCCATTCCTCCTGACAGCCTTTGAGGTCAGGCCCCCTGGTACAGTCCAGGAGATTGAACTTGTATCACTTGCCTCTGGCTCCAGAGTCTGTGTGCTTGACAGCATCACAGGCAGGGCTGGATATGAGCCGCCTCTTTCTCCAGCCTCCTGTCCTTGAAAATTCATGGCTGTTATTTCATTTTCACACCCACACTTCTTAGCCATCCCAACAGAGGAATTCCCAAGCTGAGGAGGATGTCCCAGTGGCTCCTGGCTCAGGGAGTACCTGCCTGACCGCCTGGGGGAGGGAGACCTGGCTGAGGAGGGGCAGGAAAGGGGGAAGAGCAGCCATGCCTGTCAACTGGGGCAGAATGGGACAGTGTCAGGGCCTGGCCCTCTCCTGCTTCATCCTCTCTGTTTATCCTCTTATCTCTCTATCCTCCCACCCCCCAGGTCCAGCTCTTGGGAAATGGCCTTATTATGTCAATCATTCACACCTTAGTATAAAATTTCCCCACCAGGTTACTTCCCCAAGTGAGCCATCTGACTGTGGAGTAAAAAGCCCTGTCTATAGTGAAAGGGGTTTCAAGGTGCCAGGGTGGGGGTCCAGGTGGGGGTGGGCACAGAGGGGCATCAGCCCACCCTCTCCACGCAGAGCCCCGCCCTCCTGGCAGGTTGTTTGCCTGGACAGTGTGGCTGCACTTCGGCCTGCTCGGGTTACCAGGGAACAAGGCCAGAAGGTGGGGCCTGAAACCCAATCATGCTCCAGCCCTGGCTCCAAGGGTCCAGACCCCAGGGAGCTCGACGGAGACAGGAAGTTAAAAATAGATGCACCGCTTCCCCGTTGGTGTGGGCAGCTTCTTCTCTGACCTCACACAAGGGGGCCACAGAGGCCGAGGCCAGGTGGGGGCTGCCCAGGGACCTCTGAACCAGCCCAGGCCCAGCATCCTCTGGAATCCCTGACAATCAGGTGGGGGACAGGAGGGGTCCGGGATACTTAGAGCCATTAGGGCTATCTTTCCTATACTAGGACTTAGACACCATGGGACCCTTGCTGACAGCCAGCGAGCCCTGGTGTCAAGGTGATGGATCACCTCTGTCCTCCTTCCTCCCAAAGAGCTGATCCCAGGCATCCAGGACGGGGCCAACAAGAGGCAGGGGCCCACCGTGGGGGCACTCTCTGGGCAGAGCTCCCCTCTAGGGCCTGAGGGGACATGTCCCATGGATATAGGACATTCAGAGGCCCCCACAGGCCTGGCAGGAGGAGAGCTGCAGGCAGGGCCAGTTGTGAAATTTGTGGAGTCTAGTGCGAAATAAAAATGCAAGGCTCTATTCAAAATGTATTAAGAATTTTGGGCTGGGCGCGGTGGCTCATGCCTGTAATCCCAGCACTTTGGGAGGCCAAGGAGGGTGGATCACCTGAAGTCAGGAGTTCGAGACCAGCCTGGCCAACATGGTGAAACCTCGTCTCTACTAAAAATACAAAATTAGCCGGGTGTGGTGGCACATGCCTGTGATCCCAGCTACTCGGGAGGCTGAGGCAGGAGAATTGCTTGAACCCAGGAAGTGGAGGTTGCAGAGGGCTGAGATTGCGCCATTGCACTCCAGCCTGGGCAACAAAAGCAAAACTCCGTTTCAAAAAAAAAAATTAGCCTGTGTGGTGGCCCATGCCTATAGTCCCAGCTACTCAGGAGGCTGAGGCAGGAGAATCGCTTGAACCTGGGAGGTGGAGGTTGCAGTGAGCCTAGATTGCACCACTGCATGCCTGGGCGACAGAGCAAGACTGTCTCAAAAAAAGAAAAAAAAATTATTAAGAATTTCTACTTGGGGCCGGGCACAGTGGCTGACACCTGTAATCCCAGCCCTTTGAGAGGCTGAGGTGGGCGGATCACCTGAGACCAGGAGTTCCAGACCAGACTGGCCAACATGGTGAAACCTAGTCTCTCTTAAAATACAAAAATTAGGCCAGGAGTGGTGGCTCACGCCTATAATCCCAGCATTTTGGGAGGCCAAGGCAGGTGGATCACCTGAGGTCAGGAGTTTAAGACCAGCCTGACCAATATGGTGAAACCTTGTCTCTACTAAAAATACAAAAAAAAAAAAAAATGAACCAGCATGGTGGCGCACACCTGTAATCCTAGCTACTCAGGAGGCTGATACAGGAGAATTGCTTGAACCCAGGAGGCGGAGGTTACAGTGAGCCAAGATCATGCCACTGCACTCCAGCCTGGGCAACAGAGCGGGACTCTGCCTCAAAAGAAAAAAAAATACAAAAATTAGCCAGGCATGGTGGTGTGTAGTCCTCCGGCTACTCAGGGGGCTGAGGCAGGAGAATCGCTTGAACCTGGGAGGCAGAGGTTGCAGTGAGCCAAGATTGCGCCATTGCACTCCAGCCTGGGTGACAGAGAGAAACTATCTCAAGAAAAAAAAAAAAAAATTTGGGAGACTGGGGTGGGAGGATCGCTTGAACGAAGGAGGTCAAGGTTGCAGTAAATCGAGATCGCACCACTGCACTACAACCTGGGTGACAGAGTGAGACCCACAAAAAATACTTTCTAGAGCACAGCAGCAGAGCATCCAATCACAGTACAGAGCGCGGGCTGCCTGCTCATGAAGCTGCCTTTGGCTACAGGGTCTGCAGACCCTACCGCTTCTTCCAGCACACACAGGGGTCCCTACAGTGCTTCAGTGGACCAGCCTCACTCCGGGGCACACAGCTTGGAGAGGGTCACCTGGGCTGGATGGCCCCCTAGCTAGGTAATCCGCACAGCTGACTTTCCCAGCCTTGATTACAGACCCCTACAAGAAAGTGGGGGCCTCTGATAAAGCCCAGGAAGAGGCAGCTCAGAAATGGTTAAGTCGAGAAACAGCATCATTTCCTGGCTGGTTTATACTTCACCTCCTCTCCGCAGCACTTATGGAGTGCCTACTGTGTGCCTTTCTCAGGCAGCACCCCCACGCTTTCTGCCCTCTGAGGCTTGGAGTCGGGGCACCGAGCACTAACCGCTCTGAAGCCTTGGCCGAATTTTTTCTTGTCTTGGGGCTTCAGCTTAAACCCTTCCCAGGCTCCCCTCCACTGAGAATGTGTCTCAGCTCCTCACTGCAGCCCACGAGACCCTGCAGGGTCCTCCTCCCTCCCTGACTGCTGTCATGCATGCCAGCCACACACCTGCTTTCTGTCCCTTAAAAGCTCATTCCCACCCAGGACATCTGCACTCGCCACTGCCTCCGCCTGCTGAAGGCTTCCCGGCCCACCCCCATCTGCATACACGCAGATCCACTTCTTCTGTCCCTTCCTGCCTCTGCTCCCCATGCCCCTGCCTCATTAGGCTCTCCCAGGAGACCCTGGCTGCCCTCCCCCACCCCGGCTTCAGTTCCCTCACAGCACTGCCACCAGCTGGATCTGTCTCAATTATCATTGGCTTATTGTTTGCTGCCATCAACTCCCAGGATGATAGGGCCTGGGTCTGTCCCCAGAGCCCAGGACAGGGCCTAAGTAGGTGCTCCATGAATATCTGCTGCGTGAACCGGGATTCCTAAGGTGCTTTCAGCTGGGACACTCCAGTATCTTAACCCTGGGGTCCCGGCACCCATGGGAAGGGAGCCCCCAGGGAAAGGTTAGTGAGCTGGGTGGGCTGACCTCAGCAGGGTGGAGGTGGGGTTCTATCCCAGCAGCAAACATCCCTGGGAAAGAGCTCAGGGAGCACACACAGGAGGGACCTGGCCTGGTCTGGGGATGGAGGATCTCCCCCAGGACCTAGCAGGAAGTCAATGCCTGCAGGTGATTCAGCAGGAACTGGAGGTGGAGGAGTGGGGTGGGAGCTGCAGGAGGAGGGCATGTGTGTGTGCTGAGGCCCTGAGGCTGGGAGGGGAGGGAGGCAAGCTGCTGGGACCAGGTCCCAGGGGCCTCTAGGCCAGGAGGGCACTGGATTTATTCTAAGCAGTATGGGAATCTGCAGGGTTTCAAGTCGGGGAAGAGCATGGTGGGATTTGGGATTTGGTTGTTGACTGACTAACTGACCTACTGGGTTCTGCACTCTGCTCTGGCTGGGGACCCCCACCTGTCCACCCCATTGGCTCCGACAGACAGGTTTGGCCCCCCTCAGGATATCGGAAAACTGCCCCAGTCCTCAGGCCTGCCCGCTCGTAAACGGTTCCCTGAGGGCTTGCACAGTGCCTGGCATGAGGCCCTGGAGCCAGGGGGCAGCAGGCCTGAGCTTATCAGGCTGTGGCCTCCGGGAGCAGAAACAACCTTCCGCCCAGGGACTTAGTACCTAAAGCCGGAGGAGACACAGGACGGGGCAGCAGGCAGGGCCTGGCCCGGCCAGCATCCCCCGGGAACTCGGCCACAGGGTCAATGCTGTCCCTCAGGCCCATCTGTGCCAAGCCTGCTCCCTCATCTGATAACCCCCCACAGCACCGGCCACATAGGTTGCTGGCCCTGCCTCCCTCCTGGTTCCTTCCTGACAGCCCCAGGAGCAGGGCGCACCCACAATTCCCACTGTTCAGATGAAGACAACAAGGCTGGAGAGGTGAGGTCACTTGCCCCAGGTCACAGAGCCAGAAGAGGTGGCCCCATTGCCTAGTCTTTCAGACAGGAAGAACATTCCTTCCCAACCCTGCCCTTAGGAGACCCAGCCCTGCGCCAGTTTTGCTCTGTGACCTTGGGTCAGTGGCTCCACCTATCTGAGCCTCTGGTTTTTTGGTTTTTGTTTTTTGGTGTTTTTGTGGGTTTTTTGAGATGGCATCTTGCTCTGTCACCCAGGCTGGAGTGCGGTGGTGCGATCTCAGTTCACTGCAACCTCCGCCTCCCAGGTTCAAGTGATCCTCCCACCTCAGCTTTCCAAGTAGCTGGGATTACAGGCACGTGCCACCACACCCAACTAATTTTTGCATTTTTAGTAGAGACGGGGCTTCACCATGTTGGCCAGGGTGGCCTCAAACTTCTGACCTCAAGTGATCCGCCCGCCTCAGACTCCCATAGTGCCGGGATTACAGGCGTGAGCCACCACGCCCAACCTGACTTTTTGGTTTTTCAAAAAAATGTTTGTAGAGATGGGGTTGTGCTATGTTGCCCAGGCTGGTCTCAAGTTCCTGGGCTCAAGTGATCCTCCTGCCTCCGCCTCCCAAAGTGCTGGGATTATAGGCGTGAGTCACTGTGCCTAGCCAGAGCCTCAGTTTTTTTTATCTGCCAAGTGGACCTGCTAAGCTCAGGCAGATCAACTTCTGGAGCATTTGAAATGATAACCGTTCAGGTCTCAAGGGAATGATAGGTTTATCTCAACACCAAGATACTCTGTTTCTCTCAATCTCTCTCTGTCTCTCAATCTCTCTCTCTCTCTCTCTCTGCAAGGCTGCCTGAGAGTGAGCCTTCGGGTCTCTGGCAGCAGGAGGAGGATGTCCCTGCCCATTAACAAGCCCCGCCCCTGCACCCCGACACAGGACACGGGCGGAACTTACGCAATCCTCCGGCTCTGTGTGCTGCTGAAGCCCGCGAAGGAGGCACTCCGGCCCACGAGCCCCACAGCCCCTGTGTCCCCAGGGGACAGGAACCGCAACCTCACTGACATGATGGTCACCTGCAAGGAGAGGACAGGAGAGTCAGCCCGGTACCACCATCCAGCGAGTGCTGTCCGCAGGTCAGCCACCTTCCACCACCACCTACAGACCTCACTACGGCCCCAGAGTGTTGTGGGGGCTGGTACTGTGCCTGGCTCACAGGTCAGCAAGCTGAGGTCCCATAAGGGTAGGGGACCTGATGGGGGACGGTGATGGGAACAGAATTCGAACCCAGGTGTCTGTACTCTGCACTCTGTGCTCAGGTCCCCAGTGCTGGGCAATGCTGCCTCCCAGAGCAGGAGGATGGCACCTCCTGAACACAGCCCTCTCACCCCCACAGATACTCCTCCCCCCTCCTCCAGCCCTCCCTGAGCACCTAACACAGGTGAACTCTGCAAGGCAGGCCAAGTCCCCCTATCCTCAAGGGCCAAACAGTGATGATACAGTCTGTGTTGGAGTGATGGGGGTCCCCAGAAGGCATCTGACCCAGCTGTGAAGAGGCGCCCAAGAGGTGAGGAGGAAGGCTGAGGTGGGGTCAAGCGGAAGGGTGTCCAAGGCCGAGGGAACAGCCTGAGCAAAGGCCAGGATGCATGAGGGGCCTTGGTGTCATCCAGAAACAGCAAGAAGCTCAGTGGGCTAAAGATGAGGTCAGAGAGGCCGGCAGGGCTCGGGTCCCAAGGGGCCTTGGTAGCCCCAAGGAGGGGCTTGGCCTTACAATGGGGCAAGGGTGACTGGGAGCCATGGGAGGGCTTTGAGCAGGGGGTGGAAAAGCCCAATTCACATGAAGCCAGGCTGCTGGCGTCAAGGGCTGATTCCACCCCAATCCATTGCCCCGTCTCCGACCTGCCCTGCAATGGGGTCAACCCCAAGCCCTGGCCATCTTCTCTTTATTCCAAACCATCTCTAGATTGGGAAAATGCCACCCTATCCCTTGGGAATGTAGGTCAGCGTCTTCCAGCACGGGCAACTGGAAAGTTCTCCTTCATATCTAACCTAAATCTCAGCTGCTATAGTTTCATACTTTGCTCCTTTGCCAGGGTGGTGTCAATCCAAGGATTCCAGGGACCCCACTGCCCAGATGAAACCTATGAAAAAGCTCCAGTCCACCTAGGCCCTCATCTTCCTGCACGATGAGACCCCCATGTTCCAACATCTCTTTCCCCAGGGGCCAAGTCCACCCTGCCACACCTCTGCTCACTTGGGGGCCTCTGCCTGGTAAAACTTCCTCTATCGAGCCACATCCTCCCAGCATCTACTACTGCATCTCCTGGCAGATCTGTGCAGCCTCCACAAGCCTCCTCCCATATATCCCCCACCCCACAGCTCCACATGTGCTGTACACAGGAAAGCTTGGCAACGAAGAAGGTGGACCTGAGCTCAAATCCCAGCTGTGCCACTCAGGCTCTGGGCCTCAGTGATCACAACAGTAAAATGGGAATTCAGAAAGGACCTCCCATGGAGACTGCTGGAAGGACCAAGGAGAGCACGTCCTGAGAGCCCACAGTGTGCACGAGACACGTCAGAAGGGCTGGCTCTCTGTGCAATTGGCTAAGACCCCAGCCCTGCAGGTGAGCCAGGTGACCCAGATGAGCCAGATGACTCAGGGAGAGCCAAGTGAGAAGTGAGCAGCTTCTAGCCCTGATGGAGGAAGGTGGCAAGCATTTGCTGACCACTCGCTGTGTGGCAAGCCTGGTGCCCCGTGAGTGACTACGAATCCATGAACAGCTATGAACTCATGACTAGCAGTGTTGTGTACAGATGGAGAAGTTGAGGCATCATTCACCAAGTGCTCATTTCTCATTACTAAGCTGGCCCTGCACTAAATGCTTTATGTAAATTATGAAATCCACACAACCCTCTTAAGAGCAGGAGCTTTTGATGACCCAATTCCATAGATGAGGAAACTGAGGCTCAGAGAAGTGATGAGACTAGCCCAGGGGCCCCAGCAGGGCACCTGACCACTGGGTTTAGAACCTGAGGATGCCCGATGTCAGAGCTTGTCTTACCTGCAGTCAGGAGTGCCTTGCACTGGGGCCTTGCAACGCCCCCCCCCAATAAAGAGGTCTCCCACCATCCCCTCCTATGCTGTGCTGTGCTGAGCCAGCTTGTACCAGCTCACAAGAGTCAACTGGGCCAGGCACAGTGGCTCACACCTGTAATCTTAGCACTTTGGGAGGCCGAAGCAAGCAGATTGCCTGTGCTCAAGAGTTCAAGACCAGCCTGGGCTACGTGGTGAAACGCTGTCTACTAAAATACAAAAAATTAGCTGGGGGTGGTGGCAGGCGCCTGTAGTTCCAGCTACTCAGGAGACTGAGGTAGGAGAATCGCTTGAACTCGGGAGGTGGAGGTTGCAGTGAGCTAAGGTCATGCCACTGCACTCCAGCCTGGGCAACAGAACAGGACTCTAACTCAAAAACAAACAAACAAACAAACAAAAACAGTCCATTGTTAAATGTTCAGGAATTTTGTAAGCCTGTTGACATCATGTTGGTGGTTTGAAATCAGGCACAGTAAGAGTATTTACACCACAGAAAGTGGCAAGTTCTACAAGTTAGAGTTTCTGTCTGCTGCTTGTTAAACATTTATGAGCTCCTCACTGCTGTTGCCCCTATCAGCACCTGTGCATGGCCTGAGACGCTGCTCAAACTGCTTGATCCCCCCAGTCAAGCCAGACAAGAGAATAAGGACGGAGTAGGGAGGGATTCCCCAAGGTGTGTAGTTGGGACGTACTCTGGAGTCAGCCTGGGGACTGGAGCTGAAAGAGGTCTCCCCAGCCCCTCCCTCTGCACCTCCCCATCAGAAGCCTTCTGGGCCATTCCTGGAGCTTCACCTCAGTCACTCCACTTCAAGGTCAGAAAGAAGGACAATTGCTAAGCAGTTCCTCCCCATGCAATGCTCAAAACAAGCCCCAGGTCGTCCTGCTCAGTGTGAGAGACAGGAGGACAAAGGAGGGGAACTAAGGTTCGGAGCAGACCTGCAGAACCTGACAGCAGATTCATCACTCACAGCACTATGAGGTTCAGTGGCCCCATTTTTCTTATGAGGAAAGAAAGGCTCTGAGAGGTGAGAGGCAACTCAGGGACACACATATTTCTTTCTTTCTTTCTTTCTTTTTTTTTAAGACAGGGTCTGGCTCTATTGCCCAGACTGGAGTGCACTGGCACAATCTCAGCTCACTGCAACCTCCACCTGCTGGGCTCAAGTCATCCTCCCACATCAGTCTTTCAAGTGGCTGGAACTACAGGCACACCACACCCAGCTAATTTTTGTATTTATTGTAGAGACGGTTTCGCCATGTTGTCCAGGCTGTTCTTGAACTCTTGAGCTCAAGCGATCCACCCACCTCAACTCCCCAAAGTGCTGGGATTATAGCCGTGAGCCACCATGCCTGACCAGGACACACATTTTTCAAACTGAAGTCTGGCTCTTCCTTCTTCCACATGCCATCGCCACATGGATTGGCTTCCTGGCTAAACCCTCCTCATCTTTCAGCCCACGTGTCCCCTCCCCCAGGAAGCCTTCCTGGACACTTCCCCACTCCTAGCTGTGTCCGGTGTTTCCTCTGGACACCCCTGACTTCCTCTGTGAGAGTGGACTGTGAATGGTGACTTGTCTATCTCCCCATCCTAGACAGGGAGCTCCCTGCGGGCAGGGACCAGGTGCATGGAAGATTGATAACACATCTTTATTGAACCAGAAAACAATGAAGGAAAGGTTGACGCTGCTTCCCCTACTTCACCAGGCTGTGCAGCCCGAGAGGAAGGTGCTGGAATAATAACAGTAATAATAATAATAATAACCACTATGTGCTAGACTCTAAGGCAAAGATGGACAAATGTTTTCAGTAAAAAGCCAGATAGAAAGGCTGGGCGCAGTGGCTCACACCTGTAATCCCAGTACTTTGGGAGGCTGAGGTGGGTGGATCACCTGAGGTCAAGAATTCGAGATTAGCCTGGCCAACATGGTGAAACTCTACTAAAAACACAAAAACTAGCTGGGCGTGGTGGCACACGCCTGTAGTCCCAGCTACTCTGGAGGCTAAGGCAGGAGAATCGCTTGAATCCGGGAGGCAGAGGTTGCAGTGAGCCGAGATCGAGCCACTGCACTGCAGCCTGGACAACAGAGCAAGACTCCATCTCAAAACAAACAAATAAAAGCCACATAGTACATATTTTGGTTTTCAGGCCATACAGTTTTTGTCACAACTACTCAGTTCTAGTATTTTAGAGCAAAACCAGCTGCAGACATTATGTAAATGAATTATGCCATGGCTGTGTTTCAGTAAAACTTTATTTACAAAAGCTGCAGCAGCTGTTGAGGATGATGGGTGGCCCTGCCTCTGACCCTTGGGTAGCCAGCGCTGCTTGCTACCTGCTCTAAGGACTTAAAATCGTCATTTCATTCTCCAACACCATATGAGACAAGTACTATTATTATCCCCCATTTTGCAGATAAGGAAACCGAGGTTCATGCCAGGCATGGCGACTCACGCCTGTAATTCCAGGACTTTGAGAGGCTGAAGTGGGCGGATCACTTGAGCCCTGGAGTTCGAGACCAGCCTGGGTCTCCTAGTGAGAGCTGGTCCCTACAAAAAATACAAAAATTACCCGGGTGTGGTGGCATGCACCTGTAGTCCCAGCTACCGCGGGAGGCTGAGGTGGGAGGATCACTGGAGACTTCCCGGCAAGTCGAGGCTGCAGTGAGCTGAGACTGCACCACTGCACTCCAGCCTGGCTGACAGAGTGAGACCCTGTCTCAAAAGAAAGAAAGGAAAGAAGGAAAGAAGGAAAAGAAAAAGGAAAGGAAGAAAAGAAGGAAACCGAGGCTCAGAGAGGACGGAAATGAGCCCTCCAAGGTCACACAGGTAGGAAATGCCAGAGCTGGAAGTGGACCTGGGCGTGTGGACTCCAAAGCCTGGCCTCGGGACTAGGGTGCGCTTGCTCCCCGAGCTCTGCTGAGGACACGCCCCCCTCCCAGGAGCCAGACCTCCTCCAGGAGGGAAGAGGCTCCAGGATGGAAATAGGATTGGGAGGGGGACCTGCCAAGCTAGAAAGGTAGCCCTGGGTGGTGGCCGAGAAAAATCAAGCCCAACCTCTTTTGGCTTCAGGGTATTGCAGCCCCAGCCCCTGTGGGCCCCTTGGGGCCGGCGGACAGTGACGGTTCCCAGGCAGCTCAGCTGCGCCCCCTCCCGGCTGGGCCTAGTGGGGCTGATCCATGACGTTGACCTGGAGTCCAGCCAAGCTGTGTTTCTTGTGGTAAAAGAGACAGATATCCCCCTGGATGATTGGGGGTGCGATGGCCAGGCTGAGACCCAGAATCTCAGGAGCCTTCAGCGAACAGCTCCTGATAAGTCCAGTTTGTCACCTGCGACTAAGGGTGACATTCCTGATATTTAAGCACTCGCACAGCAGCAAGTGGAGGCTGGGTGCTGGAGCAGGGTCTTGAAGACCCTGTCCCCTCCCACTATGTGTCACCACGCCTGCTGGGGCTGGCATTAACCCTTTAGCTACCGGATTGTGGGCAGGTCTAGGAGGTCCCTGGGGAGGCATTGGAAAGAGAGGAGGGACGCTTGGGGGGCTTAAGGCAGCCCTGGGTAACCAGCACTCTGCAGGCATGAGAGACAGGGCAGAGACCCTGCTGGGCCCCAGGGCAGAGCAGGGAGGCACAGAGTCATGCAGTTCCCAAACCTTTGGTGGCAGACAGGACAGCCTCTTCCACTCCGTGTCCCTCGCTGCCTCTCTCTGGCCTGGCACTTAGAACTGATGCCGTTCAGACCTGGCTGGTGAATGTGGGGAGAGGAAGCCAGATGCTCCCAGACACTGGGGACTGTCCTGGACCTCCGTCCCCAAGGTGTGGCTGGAGGAAGCAGAGCCCACTCCCGCTAAATCTGTCCTGCTCACTGCTGGCCGAAGCTGCCCTGCGTCTCCTCCCCACTGCCAGCCAGAGGGAACCTGCAATTTCACCTCATTTAGAGGTAAAACATCTAAATTTAACGTCATGGGCTTTCGGGGCTGGGTGGCTTTTATGCCTGAGTCCCTCACTTAGGGCTCTTTTTTATCCACTCAAATGCCAGCCAGGGCTTAGTTTGCTTATAGGAGTTTCCAAAATAGCTCCTTTGGTTTCGCATGAAAGGAAATGGCAAAATAGCCCAGGAAGAGGAATGTGAGTTTACACAGAAGACAGACGGGCGCCCGAGGAGGCTTCTCTGGGAACCAGTTTGCCTGTACCAGAGGGGGCCCGAGAAAGTGTGGAGTCCGAGAGTCCAACTCGCTCATTTTACCGATGGCAAGACTAAGCCCAGGATGGTCACACAACTTGCCTGGACCACCCAAAGGCAACTGGAAAAGCCAGAAGGACCCAAACTCCTCCTCCCTGCCAAAGCACGGGCCTCAGCTGGAGCCCCCCTCCAGCCTTTGCCCTGGCTGTGCCCTCTGCCTGGCACACCCCTCCCTTCCCCCAGGTCTTCCATATCGCTCTCTCCCAGCCTGCAGGCCTCACAACCAAGGCCACCTCCTCAGAGAGGTCCTCACTGACCCCCTTGGCTAATGTGGCCTTGCCCCCCACCCATATTCTTCAAAGAACTCACAGTTCTGACTGTCTTATTCATCAGTTAATCAAGTATCCTTCTCAAGAATCTTAGCTCCTGGGGGCAGGGAGTTTTTCTGTCTTTTTTAAAAAAATTTTGGGGCCAGGCAGACGCCTGTAATTATGGGCTCATGCCTGTAATCCCAGCACTTTGGGATGCTGAGGCGGGTGGAACACCTGAGGTCAGGAGTTCGAGATTAGCCTGGTCAACATGGTGAAACCCTGTTTGTACTAAAAATACAAAAATTAGCCGGGTGTGGTGGCGGGCTCCTATAATCCCGGCTACTCAGGAGGCTGAAGCAGGATAATCGCTTGAACCCCGGAGGTAGAGGTTGCAGTGAGCTGAGATCACACCATGGCACTCCAGCCTGGGCAGCCAAGTAAGATTTCGTCTCAAAAAAAAAAAGAAAGAAAGAAAGAAAGAAAAAAAGAAAATTTAAAGATATATATATATATATATTTTATAGAGATGGGTCTTGCTATGTCGCCCAGGCTGGTCTCAAACTCCTGGCTTCAAGCGATCCACATGGTGTGAGCCACCATGCCCGGCCTGCTTGTTTTTAAAGAAGGTATTTAAATGAAAAGAGACAAATTTAAAGGGCCCTTGGTTTAAATAGAGCAGGTTGGAACCACCCTCACGGCAGCCCATGGTCCTGGCTCTGCCATCCTCCAGAACCATGTGGAGCCAGGAGGGGACACCCAAGGTGTCTCTGTGCAGAGGACAGCGGCCTGATGGACAGAGAGATGATGAGTGCCCTGATTTCTGATTTAGGAGAAGAACAAGCAACTCCTTGGGAAGCCCCAGTGTCCCCTGCGGTCCACTGTCCCAGGACTGCAGGCAAAGGGACGCCTCCTGCCTGCAGACCAGTCAACAGCAGGTACAGGAGTGAGGACCGGGGTCCAGGGAGGCCGCTTCCCTCTGTCTATCAGTCTGCAGCCCTGGGTCCCAGCCCACTCCACTGGCGTTTCCCCAGATAAAGATGACTCATGAATTTCTGTGAATTATCCAGAGAGCGTTTTAATTCAAATGGCCCCATCACTGCCCCGTCACCACTCCCACCAGCCATGCCAGGGGTCAGCCAGGAGTCACCTTGAAGACAAAGTCTCTCTTTGGGAGAGAAGCCTCTTGAGGCCACTGTGGGGGTGGCTGTGTATCGGGGTGCCAGGTGGGAAGGCAGCTGGGGCCTGCACAGGCTGGGGAAGAGAGCACGGGGCGTGGGGGGTGAAGGCAGATAAAGATGGGGTCGTGGGAGGGAGCTGGGGAAGCTGGGCCTCCAAGAAGCACAGGCTGACTTGGGGGTCCCATCTCAAATGCACCCCACCCTGGTCTCCAGCTGTAGGAGCAGTGATAAGGATGGGGACAGGCAGGAGGGACTGAGATGAGGTGAGAGCAATTGGGGACTGCAGACAGACCCCTGACACTGAGGGAGTGAGGTGACCTGGTGGTCGCTGTTCCAGGCCCAGCAATTTTGTTTGACTATCAAAAACCGGAAACAGGCCGAGTGTGGTGGCTCATGCCTGTAATCCCAGCACTTTGGGAGGCCGAGGTGGGTGGATAACTTGAGGTCAGGAGTTTGAGACCAGCCTGGTCAACATGTTGAAACCGGATCTCTACTAAAAACACAGAAATTAGCCAGGCGTGGTGGCACATGCCTGTAATCCCAGCTACTCGGGAAGCTGAGACAGGAGAATTGCTTGAACCCAGGAGGCAGAGGTTGCAGTGAGCCAAGATCACACCACTGCACTCCAGCCTGGGTGACAGAGCGAGACTCCAACACACACACGCAAACAAACCCTGAAAACAGCAATAATGCCAGTGGTACCCAACACGGCTATAGGACTTGTGCAGTGCCAGGCATTGCTCAAAGAATTCACTTACTGAATTCCTGGTACCCAGGAAGTCTGGCCTCGAGCCTGTGCTCTGCACCCGCTGAGCAGACCCCGTCTTTCTAAAACCCCAGACACTGGACTGGACACACAGCCTCTCACTCACCCCCACAGCTCCCCTGGTGTGGGGCACTGTTACCATTGTATAGACAAGGAGACTGAGGCTCATCGAGATGGAGCCACCTGAAGTGGCAAGTTGGTAGCATTGTGCCTCCAATGACTCACCTAAAACGCCTGCATAAAGAGCCAGGTGCAGTGGCACTCACCTGTAGTCCTAGCTACCTGGGAGGCTGAGGCAGGAGGAACACTTGAGCCCAGGAATTTGAGGCCAGCTTGGGCAACACAGTGAGCCAAAAATAAATAAATACAATACAGGTAAAGTGTAAAGTGCTTGTGTATAGGCAGTGTGGTGCAGGTGCGTGTACGCCTGACCTAGATCCCATGAGTGACTAAGGGATATGCAGTGCGAGGCTCTCCAATCAGAAGCCCTCACTCTAGAATTGGTTATGGGAGGGTCCCTGGACCTTGGCATGTAATGCTTTGCTGTGGAGGCTGTCCTGTGTGTTCAGCAGTGTCCCCACACCAGGAGCACAGCCTGTGACAGCCTGGCACATCTCCAGACACTGCCACACGTCCCTGTGCTAAAGGCATCTCTTCGGATCTGGGCTGGAGCGTTCATTGACCCATATGGTGGCTTAGGCATAATTTTCCATGGGCGAAATGAGTAGGTATTGAAGACACTATGGTATTTGGTTGGCTACAGTATTGTGCAGGCACCTTCCCCTCACACAAACAGGTGTGGGTCTCTGGCAGAACACATAGCCTGACACCTATGGAGGGGGCCTGGGTCTGCAGCTCCCACAGGGCCTCTGCCACTCCAGCCATGACACACACACATGCTGTCACCAGCCTAGGATGTGGACAAAGTCTGTAGGTCTGAGACCAAGGACATGAGCTTGGAGGAGCTGGCTGGATGCCTCAGACCTTTGGGGCCCCTTTGCCAGAGCAGAGCTGAGACCTGCCTGAGACCTGCCTTCATTGCAACCCTGGCCTTGCAGCACTGCTGCGTGGGAGGAGAGACCGGGTGAAGGGCTATCTCCCCTTTCCATCCGAAAATAAACAAACGAAAAATGCCTGAGTGTGATGAACACACGCACTGGTCAGGCTCAGCTCCACGCTGGGAGGGTGTAGATTCAAACCCAGGTGGGCTGAACTCCGAAGCGCACCTCGGCCAACCACTGGTCACTGGAGTGAACCGCCCCCAACCCTCTGTCATCTCAGGGACAAAACCCTGCCCTCCTCCACAGGGCTGGACAGCAGAGCCGCTTCCCTCTACAAAACAGTCAGAAAAACAAAGAAAGACTTCCAGGCCTGCCGCTGCCTGGGAGAATCATGAGGTTCCTTTCTGGAGCGACCTCTCCATAAGACGCACAGGCCATGCATGGGCCCATGAACATGTGAATTACTTCTAGGATCAGAAGACAAAAAATGATTCTTTAGGTCAAAGAAAATGTGTTATTATATAATAGTAATGTATTCATTGTTACACCAACTTGTAATATGCACTTCTCCTTTTTTTTTTTTTTTTTTTTT
>NW_016808980.1:1507459-1521437 GCF_001698545.2 Rhinopithecus bieti
GGAGTCTCGCTCTGTCCCCTAGGCGGAAATGCAGTGGCTGGATCTTGGCTCACTGCAACCTTTGCCTCCAGGCTCAAGTGATTCTCCTACCTCAGCCTCCTGAGTAGCTGGGACTACAAGTGCACACCACTACACCTGGCTAATTTTTGTATTTTTTTTTTAATAGAGTTGGGGTTTCACCATCTTGGTCAGGCTGGTCTCAAACTCCTGACCTCAAGTGATCCTCCCACCATGGCCTCCCAAAGTGCAGGGATTACATCCGTGAGCCACCATGTCTGTCCAAATCCCGCCACTTTGGGAGGCCGAGGTGGGAAGACCGCTTAAAGCCAGGAGTTTGAGGCCAGCCTGGGCAACATAGACAGAAGTGAAAAAAAAGTTGGGCACACGTCCTCAGGACCCCCTGAGGCTATGTCCTGGGCCATGGTCACTCATAAATAAAATTTTTTAATTAAAACTAAATTTTTACAAATTACTTGGGCATGGTGGTACATACTTGTAGTCCCAGCGACTTGGGAGGCTAAGGCAGGAGGATTTCTTGAACCCAGGAGTTCAAGGCTGCAGTGAGTTAGGATCATGCCACTGCACTCCAGCCTGGGCAACAGAGTGAGACCACATCTCTAAAAAAAATTTTAAAATAAACAAAAAATTAAAAAGTTCATTAGTTTGTCACTATATTGCCCAGGCTGGTTTGGAACTCCTGGCCTCATGTAATCCTCCCACCGCAGCCTCCCAGAGAGCTGGGATTACAGGCGTGAGCCACTGCACCTGACCCCAACCAAAATTCTTAAGGCACATTTTGATACTAAAACATAGTATTTTATAACTGCTAAAATAGATATATTAATTCTAGTCTTTTCTTGTGCACAGAAACAAATTACCACTTTAGTTGCTCAAGGAGAACATGCATACATGTTAAATGCATTAATTTGTTGAATATAAACATGTAATACTTTTTATGACCTGGATTGGTACATCTTTCTTTTCTTCTTTTCTTTTCTTTTTTTTTCTTTTTTTTTTTTTTTTTTTTTGGCAAGATCTGGCCCTATCACCAGGCTGGAGTGCAGTGGTACAATCTTGGCTCACTGCTACCTCTGCCTCCCGAGCTCAAGCAATCCTCCCACCTCAGTCTCCTGAGTAGCTGGGACTACAGGCATGTGCCACCATGCCCAGCTAATTTCTGTTTTGGTTTTTTTGTTTGCTTTTTTTTTTTCTTTTTTCTTTTTTCTTTTTTTTGTAGAGATGGGGTGTCATCATGTTGCCCAGACTACTCTCAAACTCCTGGGCTCAAGCGATCCTCAACCTCAACCTCCCAAAGTGTTGGGATTCCAGGCGTGAGCCACCGCACCCAGCCACCCCGCCCTTTTTTTTTTTTTTTTTGAGACGAAGTTTCTCTCTTGTCACCCAGGCTGGAGCGTAGGGGCGCAATATGGGCTCATTGCAACCTCCACCTCCATGATTCAAGCAATTCCCCTGCCTCAGCCTCCCGAGTAGCTAGGATTACAAGTACATGCCACCAAGTCCAGCTAATTTGTTTGTATTGTAAGTAGAGACAGGGTTTCACCATGTTGACCAGACTGGTCTCGAACTCCTGACCTCAGGCAATCCGCCTGCCTCAGCTTCCCAAAGTGCTGGGATTACAGGCATGAGCCACCGCACCCTGCCCCTATTTCTTATTATAAAGTAGTTTACAAAAAAATTCCAGCAGCCAGCTCCAGAGAGGCCTTGCTCTGTGGTGTCTAAGGATGGAGCCCAGGCAGGGACGGCCAAAAGCTCGCTGCCCACTGCCCAGGAAGGCAAGACCACCGTTGTGTCCCGTTCTACCCCTCAAAAATAAATCACAGTCAGATCATGTCATAGTCAGGACAAAGCCTGTTCGCAATCCATCTTGTGTCTGTGGATCCTCCCCAGGTCTGTAAGGCAGCAGCGGGAGATGCGGCCTCTCCCACTCCACCCAACACGTAGCCAGGGCGAGGTGGGGCCAGGGGAAAGGCTGGCATGCCAAGGCATCTGAGTGGTAAGAGGTGAGCGGGTGAGGTGAATGGGGACTATGGTAGAAGGACCCTGTAGGTGGGTGAGATGCTAGGGCCATAGCCTAAGGGCACTGGGAACCCTGTAGGCATGGGCAGTTCAAGCCCATCCCTGCTCCCTCCAGCTGCTGTCTGTCCATCCCTGCCACACCTGACCATTTGCCTAACCTAGATCCTTCCTGTCTTGCATTTCCTCAAGCATCCAGAGCCCAGGACTGCTGAGTCAGCCCTCTGGAATGCCCATAACTCCCCATAGGTCAGCTGGCCTTGGGACTCCCGCACAGCCACGTGAGCCAGTGGAGCCGGGTCTGTTTGCTAGTGGAGGCTGTTAACAGCACGGGAAGTGGTCAAGGGTTCAACAAGAGATGAGCCATCTGGTCCTCCAGAGGTAAACAATTTACAAAAGACACATCAAGCTGGCATGCTGTTCTGGTTTTTCTTTTGACAGTGAAATATGCAGTTTCTTTTTCATCCTGGTGCCTATTGGAGAGGGAGACTGTCCCAGGCACTCTGACCCAAGCTGAAGTGCCTCCCTGGGGCAGGCTCGTGTCTAGGTAGAGAGGCAGGAAAAGTCAGATTTTCTTTCACATCTTTGTTTCATTCCCAGGACTGAGCAACTTCATATATTTATGTATTTATTTATTTATAGACAGGGTCTCACTATGTCGCCCAGGCTGGAGTGCAGTGGTGCGGTCACAGCTCACTGCAACCTCAACTTCCTGGGCTCTAGTGATCCTCCTGCCTCAGCCTCCTGAGTAGCTGGGACCATAGGTGTGCACCACCATGCCAGAAGATTTTTGTATTTTTGGTTAGAGACAGGGTTTTGCTGCAATGTTGCCCAGTCTGGTCTCAAACTCCTGAGCTCAAGCGATTCACCCTCCTGGGCCTCCCAAAGTGCTGGAATTACAGGTGGGAGCCACCACGTCTGGCTCAGGACTGAGCGAATTTAAGTCAGATGGTTAACCTACATCCTGAGGAGAGTGGATTTCCTCCCAAAGGAACAGACTTATTTTCTAGAACCCAAAGCCTTGAATTTCAAGAACCTTCAGCCTTAAATCCATTTCCTGTTGGAAGCAGACCCCTCCTGGTCTTCCCAGGTATTTGCAACCCTGCTCTGCCGGCCACTATAAATGCCCACACAAAAGGAAGGGGGCTCCATTCCTGATGCTCAGAGTGGAGTCAGTAGATTCTTAAGCATGTGAGATATGTATGTGGCCTAACAGCCTGAAATAAACAGCTTGTGCTGGGATTGTAATTCTAGAATTTTCAAAAGTGTTGCAAAACATTCCAGGCAGACACTAGAGTTTGTGTGCTACAAGTTGTTTATTAATTAATTTCTACTTTGCCAAACATTCTTACTCGGGTCTACTGGGAGATGATTTTGTTGGGAATGCATCTCCAGTTTTGTAATGAAGATCACCAGGGAAAGAAGGCTTGCTTCACAGGGGCTCATATTACAGGAAATGTGGCTAACATAGGTAGTTCCCATAAGGAAAAGGATAGTACTAAGTTTTGAGCTCATGTGAAAAAGAAAAGGGGACCGGGTGCAGTGACTCATGCCTGTAATCAACACTTTGGGAGGCTGAGGTGAGCGGATCACCTGAGGTCAGGAGTTCAAGACCAGCTTGGCCAACATGGCAAAACCCTGTCTCTACTAAAATACAAAAATTAGCCGGGCATGGTGGTGGGCACCTGTAATCCCAGCTACTTGGGAGGCTGAGGCAGGAGAATCACTTGAACCCGGGAGGTGGAGGTTGTAGTGAGCTGAGATCACACCACTGTACTCCAACCTGGGCGACAAGAGCAAAACTCCATCTCAAAAGGAAAAAAAGAAAAGTGACATCTAGGGACTAGGATTTTGGGACTCTTTACAGACATGCCAATAACCTGTGAGATACGCAACCACAGACTGACACAGAGGTGAGCAGAGGCCTTGGAGTCAACACAAGTTCAAGTCTAGCCTTTGCCTCATTCTCACTATGTGATCTTGGACAAGTCACTTATCCTCTTTGAGCCTCCAGTTCCTCATCTATACATAGGAAGCCACTGAATTATCTTACAGTTACTTTCAATTGCAAGGACTTGCTCTTTTTCTCTTCATTGAAAGGAAAATACAAAATATAATGTATAGCTTATCTTACCACTTTGTGCTGCTAAGGTTAAAATCCAGGGTAGTGGCCAGGTACGGTGGCTCACACCTGTAATCCCAGCACTTTGGGAGGCTAAGGCGGGTGGATCACCTGAGGTCAGGAGTTTTAGACCAGTCTCACTAACATGGAGAAACCCCCATCTCTACTAAAAATATAAAAATTAGCTGGGCGTGGTGGTGGGCACCTGTAATCCCAGCTACTCTGGAGGCTGAGGCAGGAGAATCGCCTGAACCTGGAAGGCAGAGGTTACAGTGAGCTGAGATCATGCCACTGCACTCCAATCTGGGTGACAATAGCAAAACTTCATCTCAAAAATAAATAAATAAATAAATAAATAATTGAGATTACTCTATGGTTTCCTGGGGCTGTTGTAAAAAAAAAAAAAAATGCTACAAACTGGGTGGCTTAAAACAAGGGAAACTTATTGTCTTCGAGTTCTGGAGGTTAGAAGTCCAAATCAAGGTGTTGGCAGGGCCATGCTCCCTCTAAAGCAGTGGTCCCCAACCTTTTTGGCACCAGGGACAAGTTTTGTGGAAGACAATTTTTCCACCGACCAGGGTGGGGGTTGGGTGGGTGGTTTTGGGGTGACTCAAATGTATTACATTCGTTGTACCCTTTATTTCTACTACTACATTGTAATATATAATTAAATAATTATACAACTCACATTCCATAATGTGGAATCAGTGGAAGCCTGAGCTTATTTTCCTGCAACAAGATGTTCCCATCTGGGGGTGATGGGAGACAGTGATAGATGATCAGGCATTAGATTCTCATAAGGAGCATGCAGCCAAGATCCTTCGCATGCATAGCTCACAACAGGGTCTGTGCTCCTTTGAGAATCAAATGCCTCCACTGATCTGACAGGATGTAATGCAAGTGATGGGGAGTGGTTCTAAATACAGATGAAGCTCCGCTCATCTGCCTGCTGCTAACCTCCTGCTCTGTGGCCCAGTTCCTAAAAGGCCATGGATGAGTGCAAGTCCATGGCCCAGGGGTTGGGGACCCCTGCTCTAAAGGATCTAGGAAAGAATCCTTCCTTGCCTCTTCTGAGCTCCCTGTGGTGGCCACCGATCCTTGACATTTCTGGTCTTGTAACTGCATAATGCCAATCTCTGCTTCTTTTGTCCCATGGTACTTCCCAGTGTCTCTGTCTTCACAGGTCTTCCCTTTTCTTATAAGGATATGATGTTATTGAATTAGGGGCAGGGCACGGTGGCTCATGCCTATAATCCCAGCACTTTGGGAGGCCGAGGTGGGCAGATCACCTGAGGTTAGAAGTTGGAGACGAGCCTGGCCAACATGGCAAAACCCCGTCTCTACTAAAAATACAAAAATTAGCCAGGTGTGGTGGTGGGTGCCTGTAATCCCAGCTACTCGGGAGGCTGAAGCAGGAGAATCGCTCGAACCCACGAGGCAGAGGTTGCAGTGGGCTGAGATCATGCCACTGCACTCCAGCCTGGCTACAGAGCAAGCCGACTCAAAAAAAAATGTAGGCCCCTGGGAAGGATGCCTGGCACACTCAGAGGTGGGACAGTGGTGACAGTCCTGACACTTTCCCCTCTGGAGAGCATGGACCCTTGGTCTTGGCCATATAACCAAGCCTGGCCCAGTCTGCCTGTCCCCCCCACTCCCAGGGACTGGGCCCTTCCTGCCCAGGAGCTATCCTGATTCTGCAGCCCTTGGGCTTTATTGCTTTTCCTGCTTAATGAGGTGAGGTTGCTCGCCCACAGGCAATTCCTGTAAAAGCCATTTGGATGACCCAATGGGGTGAGTTTACAGGGAAGTGCTCCCCAAGGGCTAGGCTGGCTGGAAGCAGATACTTTGCCCCCTTCCAAGGATGGTAATGAGGTTTGAGGCTTCCAGTGGGGGCAGGGGATGCTCTGGGCGCCAAAAGCCCTGGCCTGGGGTCAAAAGATCTGGGCTCCAGGCCCAGCCGGGCTAGCTAGGCAGTCTCCTGTCTGAGCTGTACTCGCCCCATGGGTGAAATGGGGATACAGGCACATACGTTACAGCCTACAGTCTGTGTGTAACAGAGAACCATAAGCCGGTGGGTGGGGGTTGGGGGTTATTTCTCATGGTTCTGGAGGCAAGGAGTTGGAGATCAGGGTGACTGCATAGTCAGGTTCTGGTGAGAGCCGTCGTCTAGGTTGCAGACTATGGTCCTCTCATTTCATCCCCACTTGGAGGGAAGAGGCAAGAGAACACTCTGGAACCTCTGCTATAAGAGCACTAATCCCATTAATCCCATTGACGAGGCCTCCACTTTCGAGATCTGTTCACCTCCCAAAGGCCCCACCTCCTAATCACAGCACATGGGGGTTTGGGTTCAACATAGGAATTTTTTTTTTTTTTGAGATAGTGTCTCACACAGTGTCACCAGGCTGGAGTGCAGTGGCGCAATCTCTTGTCACTGCAACCTCCACCTCCCAGGCTCAAACAATCCTCCCATCTCAGCCTCCTGAGTAGCTGGGACCACAGGCATGCACCACCACACCCAGCTAACTTTTTGTACTTTTAGTAGAGAAGAGATTTCACCATGTTGCTCAGGTTGGTCTTGAACTCGTGGGCTTAAGCAATTTGCCCACGTTGGCCTCCCAAAGTGTTGGGATTACAGGTGTGAGCCACCACGTCCAACCTCAACATATGAATTTCAGAGTGACCCATTCAGTCCATCACAGCCTCCTGCAGGATTACAGATGTAGAATCAGTCTGTAATCCACAAAGTTCTAAGCAAAGGAAAAGAAGTACTAATATCACTATTGCTATTGCTATTGTTATTATCAGCACCCAAGACCTTCCCCAGTCCCTGTGAGTGGCATATTAAGATGATCCCAAAGACGCTCTACTTCTCTAAGCCCATAATATTCACAGGTTCCACCCCTTTGATTGTGGGCAGAACCTGGGAATATTATGATCTGACTGCCATGGTTACCGTATATGACAAAAGGGGGATTAGCCTGGGTGGGCCTGACCTAATTAGAGAGCCCTCAAATAGGACTGGCTTTTTTTTTTTTTTTTTTGAGACCGACTCTCGCTCTGTGGCCTAGACTGGAGTGCAGTGGCATGATCTCGGCTCACTGCAACCTCTGCCTCCCGGGTTCAGGCGATTCTCCTGCCTCAGCCTCCTATAATACTGGCTCTTACTGGCCAAGGAGGTTCAAAGTATGAGAGGGATTCAGCGTGAGAGAGATTTTCCATTGCAGGCTTTGGAGATGAAGGTGGCCACATGGTGGGGAATACGGGAGGCCTCTAGAAGCTGCAAAGAGCCCCCCAGTGACAGCTAGCAAGGAAATGGGGACCTCAGTGCTATGGCCCCACGGAACTGAATGACCTTGGAAGGGGATTTGTCCCCAGATCCTCCAAACAAGAACTCAGCCTGACCAGCATCTTGCATTTCAGCCTTGTGATGAGCAGAGAACTCAGCCATGCCAGACTCTGGACCAACACAGCTGTGGGCTCATACATGGATATTGTTTTAATCTGCTAGGTCTGGGATCATTTGTTACACAGCCACAGAAAACTAATACACCCTCTGTCAAGGAAGCCTGAAAATGGAAGGCTCCTACTCAATCTACCCTCCCAGTATAGTCTGGTGGTTAGAGACAAGGGCTCTGGAGTCAGACGGAATGATGCTCGAATCTTGGCAATTCCATCCACTGGCTGTGGAATGTTGTCCACAATCCCTTGTTCACCTCTTATATCCTCAGTTTCCTCCTCTGTGAAATAGCAGTGGAAATAAAATGCACGGAAATCATCAGAGCAGGGTATGCGTCGTAAGGACACATAGTAATAGCTCAAGAAACACTGTATATGTTAAATATTAGAAACCAGCTGAGAACTAACACCAATGCACAGTGTTCTTCAATGAACTGCCCACACACCAAAGAAGATAGGGAGGAGCCCAGAACTGCTGCTCTGGAAGCTACAGGCCAATTAGGGAATCAGGAACCTGAACAGAAAAACCACAATTTTGGGGAAAGTAGATGGTACATGCGTTATGTTCTTGTGGACACGGCGGGGCAAAGACAAGACCTTAGATCTTTGAACTCCCCCTTGGAGTCTGGCATAGGCCTGAGTGGAGCTCCCTCCTCAAGACTCCCTTTGCATTGGCTTCCCTGAGGAAGGATTTGTATTTAGAGTTCTGCTGTGGAACCTCTTTCTCTTGGTCTAAAATGAAGCCTGAGACCACGGCCTTACACCTTTAAGGGAGGAGGTGGCCCTGGGCCCAGGAAGAGGGTGGGTCCAGTCTCCCAGTTCTGTCCCTGGCATGTACTCTCCCCAGGCCTATCCCACCCCCAAATCCTCCCAGGCTCCAAACCCTGAGGCCCCACCAGCTGTCCCTCAAGAAAGCACCGAGGCTGGGCACAGTGGCTCACACCTATAATCCCAGCACTTTGGGAGGCTGGGGCAGGTGGATCACTTGAGGCCAGGAGTTCAAGACCAGCCTGGCCGATATGGTGAAACCCCATCTTTACTGAAAATACACAAATTAGCCAGGCATGGTGGCGGGCGCCTGTAATCCCAGCTACTCGGGAGGCTGAGACAGGAGAATCGCTTGAGCCTGGGAGGTGGAGGTTGCAGTGAGCCAAGATTGCACCACAGCACTCCAGCCTGGGTGACAGAGAGAGATTCTGTCTAAAAAATAAAATAAAATAAAGAAAAGAAAAGGAAAGAAAAAAGAAATCGCCGAGCTCTCTCTATACACATAAGCACAGCCTTGACCGAAGTCCTGACGACTGGGCATGCAGCTCAAATCCCCAGGGAGATACCGCTGCGCGCACACACACTAGGGGTGGCCATCATCCAAAAGACAGACCACAGCAAGCGCTGGAGAGGATGTGGGGCAACTGAAACCCTGGTACGCTGCTGGTGACAAGCAAGAGGGCGTAGCTGGTTTGGAAAACAGCTTGGCAGTTCCTCAAATGGTTAAGTATGAAATTAAGCAAATGGTTACATGTAAATACGACCCGGCAATTCCACTCCTAAGTATACATCCAAGAGGAATGTCAACATATGTCCACGCAAAACCTGTACACAGACATTCAGGGCAGCATTATTCATAGTAGCCAAGAAGTAAAAACAGCTCAAATGTTTATGAGCTGATGAGTGGGTAAACAAAATGTGGGACAGTCACGCAAAAGGACACTATAGGGCCGTATAAAAGGGACCAGGCCCTGATGCAGGCTGCGAGACAGATGAACCTTTAAAACGGTACGCTAAGTGAAAGAAGCCAGACACAGCAGGCCACAGAAGGTATGACTCCGCTGACATCCAAGTCCAGAGCAGGCAAATCCAGAGAGACAGAAAGTGGATCAGTCATTGCCAGACGTTGGGGGAGGGGAGAATGGGAGTCATTACTAATAGGTATGGGGTTTCTTTTTGGGGTAAAACTGCTAGTGGTGATGGTTGCACAGCTTTGTGAATATGCCAAAAAACAAAACCAAAACAAAAAAAACCCCATTAAATTCTATATATATATATATATATTTTTTTTTTTGAGACAGTTTCCCTCTATTACTCAGGCTGGAGTACAGTGGCACGATCTTGGCTCACTGCAACCTCTGCCTCCTGGGTTCAAGCAATTTTCCTGCCTCAGTCTCCTGGGATTACAGGCATATGCCACCACACTTGGCTTTTTTGTGTGTGTGTGTGACGGGGTCTCCCTCTGTTGTCTAGGCTAGAGTGCTGTGGTGCCATCTTGGCTCACTGAAACATCTGCCTCCCGGGTTTAAGCAATTCTCCCACCTCAGCCTCCCAAGTAGGTGGGACTACAGGCATGCACCACCACACTCGGCTACTTTTTGTATTTTTTTGTAGAGACAGGGTTTTGCCATGTTGCCCAGACTGGTCTCAAGCTCCTGGAGTCAAGCAATCCACCCACCTGGGATACTTCTCACTGGCATAATCAGCACTGAAAGATCATTGAAAAGGGACTTGTGTGATCCAGGGGTCACTGTTATTTAATGCGCTCCCCTCATCTCTTGCAGGTTGTGACTTCAGTATACCCTCTCATGAAGCCTTTCCTGGCCCCTCATCTGTAAGTGTGACCACCGAGCCCCCATCTCCCAATTCCCTTTTCCTGCTTTATTTTTCTCTTTAGCGTTTAATACCATCTGACATTCCATACCTTACCTTGTCCTTGTCTGATGTCTGTCATCCCAACTAGAAGTGCTAGGAGGCGAGTACTAGGAAGCAGGGTTTTTTCTCTTTTTAGATGAAATTTTGCTCTTGTTGCCCAGGCTGGGGTACAGGGGCACAATCTCGGCTCACTGCAACCTCCACCTCCCGGGTTCAATTGATTCTCCTGCCTCGGCTTCCCAAGTAGCTGGGACTACAGGTGCCCGCCATCACGCCCGGCTAATTTTTGTATTTTTAGTAGAGACGGGGTTTCACTCTGTTGGCCAGGCTGGTCTCGAACTCCTGACCTCATGACCCACCCAGGAGGCAGGGTTTTTGTCTGCGTGGTTCACTGCTAAGTCCCCAGCACTAGGAGGAGAGGACCTAACATATAGGAGGCACTCAGCAAATTTCCATGAACGAATGAATGGAGGGATAGATGAATGAATTAATCTGTATCTCCAATGGCTTTGTCCTCTCGTATATCAGCTTTGTTCTACATCTAACACTTAGGAGGTGATTCAATTAAACATTGCTTTTTTTTTTTTTTTTTTTTTTTTTTGCATGTTTGGTGGTTTTTGTTTGTTTGTTTGTTTTGAGATGGTCTCAATCTTTCCCCTAGGCTGGTATGCAATGACACCAGCACCACTCACTGCAGCCTCAACTTCCCAAACTCAGGTGATTCTCCCACCTCAACTCCCTGAGTAGCTGGGACTACAGGCACGCACCACCACACCAGCTACGTTTTGTATTTTTAGTAGAGATGGGGTTTCGCTATGTTGCTGAAGCTAGTCTCAAACTTCTGGCCTCAAGCCATCCATTCGCCCAACTCGGCCCCCTAAGGTGCTGGGATTACGCTCATGAGCCACTGCACCCAGCCAACCATTGTTGAGTGAGCAAGTAAATGAACCAATCAATGAATTTCTCCCTGGGTAGTGAAGCTCCCGCTTTTTGAGGTAACCCAGACTTTCCATTTGTATGTTTCCTGAGTCCCTGACTGTACATTTTTCCTGCATATTGTCTCCAGGACTAAGAGAATGAAGCCTTTTGCCAAGAAGAGGTTGAGTTCTCAGGCCTCCAGTTTAGATTAAATAGTGGTTTTACAGGGGGAAAAAAAAGTGAGAAACCCCCAGAAGTTGTGGGGAGCTGAGAGGGAGTGGGAAGAGGGTTCCCCAGGGACAAACTCCTCCTTGCCCCCTGCCCAGTGCCCCAGGGCACACTGCCCAGTGGGTGAAAGCAGCCAGACACACGGGCTCACTGCAGTTAGCAAGCAAACCTAAGTGTATCAAGATGGGCCCACTGACGCCAGCTGCTCTGAGTGGATCTGGAATGAATTGGGGGGTTGTTAAGATCGTCGACTTAAGCCTCTTCTTACAGGAAAAATATTTATTTCACTGAGCTCTGCTTTTTGGAAAGCTGCGCCTGTAACAGTCTGCATCGATCTAGCAGAGTTTTGGCTACTGCTGGGTTTTGTCTCCCTCCTGTCTCGGTTGGCGTGGACTCTGTGTGTGTGTGTGTGTGTGTGTGTGTGTGTGTGTGTGTCCACAGCACACCCTCCCATTATTAAGCAATCAGCCAAAAGACTCAGCCAGGACACTCTGCTCTTCTTTAACCAGAAAAAAGATGAACACGAACTGAGTTCGTGGCATGAGGCACGAGACCTTCATGTTTTATCTTCAAAGATGCCTGCTTGAAACCAGCAATTCTTTCTTTCTTTCCCTTTTTATCTAGTAAATTGCTCCCTCTACCTCCTCCCAGTTTGGGAAAAAAATACAGACAAGTATGAAGAAGAAAGTAAAAGTCACTCCTACGGTTAGGTTAGGGTTGACTGCAGAATTGTTCTTTCCTTTTTGAGACGGAGTCTCACTGTTGCCCAGGCTGGAGTGCAGTGGCGTGATCTCGGCTCACTGCAACCTCTGCCTCCTGGGTTCAAGCGATTCTCCTGCCTCAGCCTCCTGAGCAGCTGGGACTACAGGCCCGCATCACCACGCCCAGCTAATTTTTGTATTTTTAGTAGAGACAGGGTTTCACCATGTTGGCCAGGCTGTCCTTTTCTTTTCTACTCTTTGGAGTTGAAGGGCCTGGGTTTGAATCCTAGCTCTGCTACTTGCTGGCTGTGTAACCCTGAGAATCATGTCACCACTTGGAACCTCTGTTTCCTCATCTGTAAAATGGTGTAACAATAGTACCTACCTCTTTGATTGTTGGGAGGAGTAAACAAGAGAAAGTATATATAGAGCTTAGTGAAGGTTTAGCAACAGTAAATGCAAACGGTACCTATTTTAGAGGAGAAATACATACAATTTTTATCTCTTTTTCATAAAACAATATAGTGTATACAGTTTCCTGTTTCATTGCCTCATTTTAGAGGCAGAGCCTTGCTGTGTTGCCCAGGCTGGCCTCAAACTCCTGTCTGTGTTCAAGTGATCCTCCTGCCTCAGCCTCCTGAGTAGCTGGGATTACAGGCACCCGCCACCACACCCGGCTAATTTTTGTACTTTTAGTAGAGACGGGGTTTCACCACATTGGTCAGGCTGGTCTCAAACTCCTGACCTCGTGATCCCCCACATTGGCCTTCCAAAGTGCTGGGATTACAAGGTGTGAGCCACCGCGCCCAGCCAACTCATAAGCATTTCTTTTTTTTGAGATGGAATCTCGCTCTGTCGCCCAGGTTGGAGTGCAGTAGCGTGATCTTGGCTCACTGCAAGCTCCGCCTCCCGGGTTCACGCCATTCTCCTGCCTCAGCCTCCCGAGTAGCTGGGACTACAGGCGCCCACCAGCAAACCTGGCTAATTTTTTCTATTTTTTAGTAGAGACGGGGTTTCACAGTGTTAGCCAGGATAGTCTCGATCTCCTGACCTCGTGATCCGCCCGCCTCGGCCTCTCAAAGTGCTGGGATTACAAGCATGAGCCACCGTGCCCAGCCAAGCATTTCTAATGACTGCAAAATAGTCCATACATTAGTTTTTAAACCGTTTCCTATGGATGGAAATAGAGGTTGCTTCCACAATATTATAAAGATTGCTGTGATAAACATCTCTAGACTCAAATCTTGATCTATGTTTGAGGCGAGCTCTGTCTTTAGGATGAATTCTCAGAAGTTAAATGATTGATCAAACAGTATGATCACTTCGAAGAGCCTTGATATACCATACTTAGCACTGCAAGCTGCTTTCTAGAAAGATTAGCTACAGATGTGTATGAGAGAACCCTATGGCCAAGCGAGGCGGCTCATGCCTATAGTCCCAACACTTTGGGAGGCCGAGGTGGGAGGATCGCTTGAGACCAGGAGTTCAAGACCAGCCCTGGCAACATAGTGAGACCCCATCTCTCCACACACACAAAGAAAGAGGCCAGGCATGGTGGTTCACGCCTATAATCCCAGCACTTTAGGAGGCCTGGGCAGGCGGATCACTTGAGGTCAGGAGTTCGAGACCAGCCTGGCCAACATGGCAAAACCTCATCTCTACTAAAAATACAAAAATTAGCCAGGCATGGTGGCACATGCCTGTAATCCCAGCTACTCGGGAGGCTGAGGCAGGAGAATTGCTTAAACCTGGGAGGTGGTGGTTGCAGTGAGCCGAGATCACACTGCCGCACTCTAGCCTGGGCAACAGAGTGAGACTCTATCTCAAAAAAAAAAAAAAAAAAAAAAAAAAAAGGGGAGAGAGAGAAGGAGCA
>NW_016808980.1:1521745-1530101 GCF_001698545.2 Rhinopithecus bieti
AAAAAAAAAAAAAAAAAAAAAAAAAAAACAGGAGAGAAGAGAGAGAGACCCATCTTAGTTATTGTTAATTTGACAGGCAAAAATGACATCTCATTCTTAAATCTGCACTTTAAAAATTTCACCCAGTATTTTTCTAATACTAGTTTTATTGGCTACAATGTGTTAAGTGTTTACTATATGCCAAACATAGGGTAAATATCTTTTTTTTTTTTTAGACAGAGACAGAGTCTTACCTGTTGCCCAGGCTGGAGTGCAGTGGTGCGATCATACTTCATTACACCCTTGAACTCTTGGGCTCAAGGGATCCTTCTGCATCAGCCTCCCTTGTAGCTGGGACTACGGGCGCCCGCCACTGTGCCCGGCTAATTTTTTGTATTTTTAGTAGAGACGGGGTTTCACCGTGGTCTCGATCTCCTGACCTTGTGATCCGCCCGCCTCGGCCTCCCAAAGTGCTGGGATTACAAGCGTGAGCCACCGTGCCCGGCCGGTAAATATCTTTTTCATTTTTTAGACAGAGACAGAGTCTTACCTGTTGCCCAGGCTGGAGTGCAGTGGTGCGATCATACTTCATTACACCCTTGAACTCTTGGGCTCAAGGGATCCTTCTGCATCAGCCTCCCTTTTAAGTAGCTAGGACTACAGGTGCACCACCATGCCTGGTTAATTGTTTTTTTTGTTGTTGTTGTTGTTGTTGTTGTTGTTTTGTAGTAACAGGGCCTCAGTATGTTGCCCAGGCTGGTCTCAAACTCCTGGGCTCAAGTGATCCTCCTACCTCGGCCTCCCAAAGTACTGGAATTATAGGTGTGAGACACCACACCCAGCCTCCATAAAATGCCTTAATCAAACTTCTGTGTATATACCCAAAAGAAGCGAAAGCAGGGATTCTAACAAATATTTGTACATCTATATTCATAGCCACATTATCCATCATAGCCAAAAGGTGCAAGAGATCCAAATGTCCATTGACAGATGAATAGATAAACAAAATGTGGTGTGTATATATGCAAGGAGATATTATTCAGCCTTAAAAAGGAAGAAAATTTTGACCCATGTGACAACATGGATGAACCATGAAGACATTATGTTAAGACAACATGCCCATTACACAAGGACAAGTATTGTATGATTCCTTTTATATGAGGTTCCTAGAGTACTCAAATTCAGAGACAGAAATCAGAATGTTTGAACTGGGTGAGGTGGCTCACACCTGTAATCCCAGCACTTTGGGAGACCAAGATGGGAGGATTGCTTGAGCCCAGGAGTTCAAGACCAGCCTGGACAACAGAGTGAGATCCTATCTCTAAGAAATAAAACTTTTTAAAATTAGCCAGGTGTGGTGGCACATGCCTACTACTCAGGAGGCTGAGGCGGGAGGATTGATTAGACTCAGGAGATCAACGTTACAGTGGGCTGTAACTGCCCCACTGCACTGCAGCCTGGGAAACAGAGCGAGATTCTGTCTCAAAAAAAAAAAAAAAAAAAAAAAAAAAATCTAATCAATCTTTGTAACGTGTTCTTTTATAAGATGTTATTATTACCCTCCATCCTTCTTTAAAAGATGAAACTAAGGCTCAGAGAGGTGAAACACGTTCCTAGAGTCACACAGCTTCTAAACGGTGAAGACAGGTTTAGATGCCAGGTCTTAGTCTCCAAGGCTACGTTATCCTGCAAATTCTGGTGGACCTGGGAGGTAAAGGGGAAATACAGTCAAGCTCAGGGTGGCAGATGGAGTTAGCAAGTACACAGTGCCAAACGGAACTGCTGGTCCTGAGAGCTCAGAGTTCAGTTCTAAATTTATTCTCTCTGACCTTATTGTGGGTTCTAAATTTGGCCAAACAAGTTCTTCCAGACCGATTAGTGACGTGGATACATTGTTTTGAAGATAAAACCCTTTTCCTGGTATGAAATAAAAAAATAATAATACAGCGTTTGCTTGCAGAAGCCATCCTGCCGCTGGTTAACAGCCATCTGAAAATGATTCTGGGTTTTCCACCTGATGGTGGACACATGTACTTGTTGGCCGATTTCTTGGGGCCAGTGATTAAAACCATTTCCTGAACCGAAGTCTGAATTTCTCCTCCTGAATGAACCAGAAACAAAACATCAGGAAATATCCAGGCATAAAAATTCTAACCAGGGCCGGGCACGGTGGCTCACGACTGTAATCCCAGCACTTTGGGAAGCTGACAGGGGTGGATCACCTGAGGTCAGGAGTTCAGGACCAGCCTGGCTAACATGGCAAAACCCTGTCTCTACTAAAAATACAGAAATTAGCCGGACATGGTGGCAGGCACCTGTAATCCCAGCTACTCGGGAGGCTGAGGCAGGAGAATCACTTGAACCTGGGAGGCGGATGGGAGTGGAGGTTGCAGTGAGCCGAGATTGCACCATTGCATTCCAGCCTAGGTGACAAGAGCAAAACTCTGTCTCAAAAAAAAAAAAAAAAAAAAAAAAATTCTCACCAGAACCAAACTTAAAATTCTCCCAAAATTACAAATTAAGACCAAAATAGGCCTCTTTGGGTGGTTTCCCGACCAGGGAGGAGTTACGGGGTCCTTGGAGACTCACCAGCTGAGTCCTGACTTTTCTGGGAAGGTATTGGGGTGACTGACATGTTTGTGACCCCTTCTCAGACCCCTGTCTCTGAGGAGGTGGAGGAGGCACGTGACCCACATGGTCTGGCCACTGATGACTGAACAAGCTACGGACACCGGACCCAGGAGAGACCATTCACTCACTGGCCACAAACACGACTTCAGATGCATGCCCCAAAAGGATGAACCTGGGTACTGGATTCCCTCCCTCAGAAATGTGAATCAAGAGACACAGGATGTTCCTGCTGGTTCAGCTACTTGAGCTAAAAGGTCATGGATACCTGGATGTGGGGTGGTCATTCTGGGAGTACATCTATATAGAAAGAGGAGCAGGTGCTGTGGGATTCTGGATCCCAGTGATAGAGCTAAGTGGCTGGATCAAGCTTCACCTGAAACCCACGCTACTTGTCTTAGTCCATTTTGTGTTGCTATAAAAGAATACCTGTGACTGGGAAATGTATAAAGAAAAGAGGCTTATTTCATTTTATAATTCTGCAGGCTGAGACATTTAAAGGGATGGCTCTGACTTCTGGCAAGGGCTTACACGTTGCATCACCACATTCAGGAAAAGGGAAAACAGAAGGGAGACTGCAAAACAGGGGAAAACCTGAAGGTCATCATGGCTTTATAATAACACACTCTCACAGCAATGGGTTAGATGGAGAACCAATTCAGTCTCACGAGAGTGACAGCAAGAACTCACTCACTAGTGAGAGGGTGGCACTTCCAAGCCATTCATGAGGAATTCACCTCCATAGCCCAAACACCTCCCACTAGGCCCCGACTCCCATCACTGCCACATTGGGGATCGAATTGCAACATGAGTTTTGCTGGAGACAGACACCCCCTACCCAAATCATAGTGCTACCCCTGAACTTTCCGTTACATGAACCAACAAATCTTCCTTTAAATTAGTGTCATTGGGTTTTCTGGGATTTAACTTTTTCTTTTTTTTAACTTTTTTTTTTTTTGAGATAGGATCTTGCTCTGTCACCCAGGCTGGACTGCAGTGGCACAAACACAGCTCACTGTAGCCTCGACCTCCTGGGCTCAAGGGATCCTCCCGCCTCAGCACCCCCAACTTATGCCCTCCAAGTGGCTGGAACTACAGGAACCACCACACCTGGCTAATTTAAAAAAGAAATTTTGTAGAGTCCGGGTGCAGTGTCTCATGCCTGTAATTCCAGCACTTTGGGAGGCCGAGGTGAGTGGATCACTTGAGGTCAGGAGTACGAGACCAACCTGACCAACATGGTGAAACCCTGTCTCTACTAAAAATACAAAACTTAGCCAGGTGTGGTGGCGCATGCCTGTAATCCCAGCTATTTGGGAGGCTGAGGCAGGAGAATCGCTTGAACGTGGGAGGCAGAGGTTGCAGTGAGCAAAAATCATGCCACTGCACTTCAGCCTGGGCAACAGAATGAGACCGTCTTAAAAAAAAAAAAATTGTAGGTTTGTAGGGACACAGTCTCACTATGTTGCCCAGGCCAGTCTTCAACTCCTGGGCTCGAGTAATCCTCCTGTCTTTACCTCCCAAAGTGCTGGGATTATAGGCATGTACCACCGCACCCAGCCTAACATATTTTTAATAACCAAAAGAAACATCTCCATAGCCTCGTGACCCATCCTTTTTTAAACCTGAAATTGGTAGAGTAGGTTTCTGATTCATAGAACCCAAACAAACATTCCTCCCTAAAGCAGGCAGAGGCTCTTTGGGAGCGTTTACATTCAAAACAGTGTCCCTGTAAGTCCCAAGTGACAAGTTCCCCTTTCCTGGTCTGAAGCATTCTGAGGAGAGGCAAAGAGGCTAAGGCTTAGCTGCAGGAACACGTTGTCCCCACGACAACCCCTTCTCAGCCATGGAACTGCTGTTATCAGAGTTGTGTTGTCTCTCAAAGGTTCCGGACAAAGGGTGAAGCAGGGACTCCTGAGTCTAAAGGGCAGGTCGGGGCCTGGGAGAGAAGGGGAAGCTGGCCTGGGGCGGAGATATTTTCCATTTCCCCTGGGCTCCCGCGTGGGACAGCTGCTGTCCATAGCCAGTTCAGCCGACCATGGGAGGAATCACATCCACTCGACAGGCAGGCAGTGATGGCGCTGGGATTTGAACATGGGGCTGATGGGCTCCAGGTGTGGCACCTGTCCCTCTACACTGCGGGGAAGCTCTGACTGCTGCAGCCTCCGTTATGGCCACATCTGCCCTCTAATTTCCCTTCCAGCTGGTTCTGCAAGCAGCAACTGTTCCAGACATCCCTGGAGGTTCCAAGGAGCTGACTCCTGATGAGGAAAAGGATCAGCCACAGACTCACTCTTCCTTCAGCCACTTCCAGACCCACGGGAGGCGTGGGTGTGTCCCAGAGTACCTGGGAGTATCTGCTTTTGTCTTCATCCAGGGCAGGACCCTCTAGAGAAGGAGCCGTCAGAGAAGGGGAAAACCAAAAGGAATTAAAAGTAAATTTCCAGCCGGGCGCGGTGGCTCATGCCTGGAATCCCAGCACTTTGGGAGGCCGAGGCAGGCGGATCAGGAGGTCAGGAGATGGAGACCATCCTGGCTAACATAGTGAAACCCCGTCTCTACTAAAAAATACAAAAAAATTAGCTGGGCGTGAGCCTGTAGTCCCAGCTACTCAGGAGGCTGAGGCAGGAGAATGGTGTGAACCCAGGAGGTGGAGCTTGCAGTGAGCCGAGATTGAACCACTGCACTCCAGCCTGGGCAACAGAGCGAGACTCCATCTCAAAAAAAAAAAAAAAAAGTAAAAAAAAAAAAGTAAATTTCCAAATGGAAATAAATAAGCAGTCATAATTGGTCATATTGGTGAAATTGGGCACTAAGGGCCAGGCAATGGGCTGTGGGATAACGTCACTTGAGAGGGAAGTGCTGAGGTCCAGGAGGTTCAGGCAGGTGACATGACTCACCCAGAGCCACTGGCTGGAGAGTGGCAGGGCTAGGTTGGAGCCCAGGTGGTGGACTTCACAGGTACAGCCGTGACCGCTGCCATCCCTCCCGTGGGGAGTTGTTGCAGACAGCGAGACACAGTGCCCTAAGCTATTTCTCCATCTGGTGTGCCTGGATGCCTCTGCCCACCCAGGACCCTCCTCTCAGGTGGCCCACCACTGCCCTTCCATCACAGTTCATACCTTCTCTCGTGGACCACAGGGGTATCCACTGGACCAGGACCCCATGGAGGATCCCAGTCCTGATCCCACCACTCTCTGGCCGTGGTGACAAGGGGGAAGTCAATTCTTTCCAAGCCTCAGCTTTCTCACCTGTACAATGGGAGTTTGTGCTGGACAAGAAGTTTTCAGGCCGGACACAGTGGCTCACACCTGTAATCTCAACACTTTGGGAGGCCAAGGCAGGGGATCACTTGAGGTCAGGAGTTCGAGACCAGCCTGGCCAGCATGGTGAAACCTTGTCTCTACTAAAAATATAAAAATTACCCAGGTGTCATAGCGCATGCCTGTAGTCCCAGTTACTTTGGAGACTGAGGCCAGGAGAATCACTTGAATTGGGGAGGTGGAGGTTGCAGTGGGCCAAGATCTCACCACTGCACTCCAGCCCAGGTGACAGAGACTGTCTCAAAAAAAAAAAAAGTTTTCAAACTGCTGACTGCACCTGTTTGTAGGCCCTGAGCTCAAGTGAGTGAGTCACACAGGTATTCACTGACGTGATTCTGCCTCCGAGGCCACATTTTCTCCAGTGCACCTCTGTCTTTCAGCAAGTGACCTGAGGCTGGGACTCCCACATGCTGCCTCCCAGCACCTTACCCAGACCTACTGCTCGCTACAACGTGCTTAATGATTGTCAGGTGACTCACATACCCTGTTCTGTTCCGCTTCACAGTGTCTGCCAGCCCGTGGAGTATGGCACAGTGGCTAAGAGCCAGGGTCAGGCAGTGCAACTCCACCTCTCCAAGCCCCCAGTGCAGCATCTGATCAGAGGGAATAACTCCACCTGCCTCCCAGGACTATTCTGTGAATAATAATTAGGATAACGCATGTGAAAGTCTTGGCGTGGTGAGCACATGACCCCAAGGTCAGCTCCCTAAAATGATGAAGTTCATATCACAAGAGGCCCCTAGAGGTCAGGACAGCCTTTAGGTACCTTCCTATGGCAAACAAGCGGCTAGTTCTCTGCCACCTATTTTCTCCCCTTCATTAGGCAAAGCTGAGCTGGCAGAATAATGGCCACATCAGGATTTACTCTCCACTTTCTGGCTTCCCTAGACTGCTGCCAGCCATTTGTCTCACCATCCAAGACAACCCTGATCCCTATCCCCAGAAGGAAAACACCTCACCTCTCTCACCATTTGAGAGTGGCCGTCAACTTGAGCACATTATTAGATTTAATTGTGTCTAATCTTTGAACACCTAATATATTACTTATTACTTTCTCTCTCTCTCTCTCTCTCTCTCTCTCTCTCTCTCTCTCTCTCTCTCTCTCTCTTTGAGACAGAGTTTCATTCTTATTCCCCAGGCTGGAGTGCAATAGTGTGGTCTCGGCTCACTGCAAACTCCGCCTCCCGGGTTTAAGTGATTCTCCTGCCTCAGCCTCCTGACTTGCTGGGATTACAGGCGCTCGCCACTACACCCGGCTAATTTCTGTATTTTTAGTAGAGATGGGGTTTCACCATGTTGGTCAGGCTGGTCTCGAACTCCTGACTTCATGTGATCCACCTGCCTCGGCCTCCCAAAGTGCTGGGACTACAGGCGTGAGCTACCACACCTGGTCCCAATATATTACTTTCAACGACAAAAACTGCAATTACTTTTGCACCAACCTAATATTTAAGGTAGGACACCGTGAAGCCCAGTGCGATCTCTGTGGTGGACAGTGTGGCTGCTAGGCTTTGAGCCCTCCCGCCTGTCTGTGTGCCACTCCCGAGAGCTGGGTCAGCGGTCGTGCTGTTGGCTTTGCTGTGACCTCGAGTCTGTTTCTTCTCCATGTGCATGTGCAGCTGCTGCCTGGAGTGGAAATCTCCACTGAGGGACAGACCTTCTTTCAAGGCTCACACCAGGCAGGATCCCACAGGAAGCGGGCTGGCTGAGTCAGGAGGGTTGTGTGCCTGAGTTCCCGTGTGACATTGGGCAAATCACTCAATGCTCAGAGTGCGCTTTTCTATCTCCATCTGCTTGGAGCAGGAATTGTGAAGAGTTTTGGCTCAGGTTCCAACGCCAAGGTGGGAGATATTGGTTGCTTTGGGTATAGTGTTGAGATAGAGTCTGAGGCTGTGTTTGGGCTCACTAGGAAAGGGTGCTGTGTCTACCACGAAGTGAAAAAGAGCAGGGAAAGAAGAAACCCGGCCGGGCATGGTGGCTCACGCCTGTAATCCCAACACTTTGGGACGCCGGGACAGGAGGATCACCTGAGGTTAGGAGTTTGAGACCAGCCTGGCCAACATGGCAAAAACCCGTCTCTACTAAAAATACAAAAGTTAGCCAGGCATGGTGGTGCATGCCTGTAATCCCAGCTACTTGGGAGGCTGAGGCAGGAGAATCACTTGAACCCGGGAGGCAGAGGTTGCAGTGAGCCAAGATCAGGCCACTGCACCCCAGCCTGGGTAACAGAGCGAGACCCTGTCTCAAAACAAAAAACAAAACAAAACAAACAAATAAAACCCATGGTACTGGCTGGGTACAGTGGCTCACACCTGTAATCCCAGCCCTTTGGGAGGCCGAGGCAGGAGGATCACTTGAGCCCTAGAGTTGAAGATCAGCTTGAGCTACATGGCAAAACCCCGACACTACTAAAAATACAAAAAAAA
>NW_016808980.1:1530230-1535539 GCF_001698545.2 Rhinopithecus bieti
AAAAAATAAAAAAAAAAAAAAAAAAAAGCTGGTTGTGGTGATGTGTGATTGTGGTCCCAGCTACTCAGGAGGCTGAGGCAAGAAGATTGCTGGAGTCTAGGCCTGCCTGGCTGACTTGGCTCTACCTTGGCTCAGACACCCCTTTTCTTTTTTTTTTGAGACGGAGTCTTGCCCTGTCACCCAGGCTGTAGAGAAACGGCATGATCTCAGCGCTCCGCAACCTCTACCTCCTGGGTTCAAGCAATTCTCCTGCCTTGGCCTCCTGAGTAGCTGGGATGGCAGGCGCACACCACCACACCGGGCTAATTTTTTGTATCTTTAATAGAGATGGGGTTTCCTCATGTTGGCCAGGCTGGTCTCTAACTCCTGACCTCGTGATCCACCTGCCTTGGCCTCCCAAAGTGCTGGGACTACAGGCGTGAGCCACCGTGCCTGCCGGGCGGGTTTCTTATGGTGAATGATCCCACAGCACTGTTCAGTGCACATAGTTACATGGAGTAGAACACAGACAGTCACCTCCACATTCTTTTGGCCACCATGACTGGTTCAGCCAAGGAACCTCCTCCAAGCCAGGTGAAGGAAAATCAGCCCTAAATCCCCCATCTCCACACACCTCACTGTATCTGGCTATACCTAAAGCCAAACCAAATCCCAGACGTCTAAATTTTATAAGCCAGTAAATTCCCGTCTTGGCTTAAGCTGGTATAAATCAGGGTCTCGTACCTTGTAATGCTGAGTCCCAAGGCCCAGATTCTGGGCCTTTCGTTTTTCCATTCAGGCCCCAGAATGGAGACCAAGGAAGGGTTTATTAACATGACAGTGAATATCTAGGGCCTTATACACATTTTTCTTCAATTCAGCTAAGATAAGAGGCCTAGAATACAGAGAAAGGACACCCTCTTTTCTTTCCCTTTCCCTTTTCTTTTCTTGACAGAATCTTGCTCTGTCGCCCAGGCTGGAGTGCAGTGGCGCAATCTTGGCTCACTGCAAGCTCCGCCTCCCAGGTTCATGCCATCCTCCTGCCTCAGCCTCCCGAGTAGCTGGGATTACAGGCACCCGCCACCACACCCAGCTAATTTTTGTATTTTTAGTAGAGACGGGGTTTTGCCTGTTGGCCAGGCTGGTCTCGAATTCCTGACCGCAGGTGATCCACCTGCCTTGACTTCTGAAAGTGCTGGGATTACAGGCATGAGCCACTGCACCCAGCCAGGACACCCATTTCTTTGTTTTTTTGTTTGTTTGCTTGCTTTTTTTTTTTTTTTTTTTTTTTTTTTTAAGACAGCGTCTCACTCTTGCCCAGGCTGGAGTGCAGTGGTGCCATCTCAGCTCACTGCAACCTCTGCTGGGTTCAAGCGATTCTCCCTCCTCAGCCTCCCAAGTAGCTGGGACTACAGGCGCTTGCCACCATGCCTGGCTAATTTTTGTATTTTTTGTAGCAATGGGTTTTCTCCATGTTGGCCAGGCTGGTCTCGAACTCCTGGCCTCAAGTGATCCACCCACCTCAGCCTCCCAAAGTGCTGGGATTACAGGCATGAGTCACCACACCCAGCCTTGGACACCCATTTCTTCAAACGTAGGAAGAAACATCTTAGGAGCATGATCCCTCCTGGGGAGCTATCTTATGGTCTTATGTGATAAGGTGACCTCTCCTTTGGGTGAGTGGAGGCGAGGTATCTGGAGTGTTCTTCTATCCCTCCTAACCTACCCTCCAAACAAAGCTTTCCTGAAAGCCTTGTCCTTAGTTTCCTGGACTCTGAACCTAGCTTGGCTAAATTTTCTTTTAAAGCATCAGCATAAATCATGAATACCTTGGGAAGGGAACATTAACCATCAGCCGGCAAAGTTAAAATTCTCCTCCAGCCCACTTAAATGGACTGAAACCTCCACCCCATCCCCAAAGGAGCCTTTCTGGCCTTGTCCTTGAACATTTCAAAATCGAGGTTCTGCTTTAAGTTCTTAACACACCCTCGCCGCAGCTCAGCTCACTGTGCGGCCGCTGCACAGAGAGGGGAGGGCAGGGGCCGTGATACTGAACTCACAGCTCTGGGCATTTCTGAAGTCTGGCTTGAAGCTTTTTCTACAGCAGATTGTTTTCTTCCCCCCTTCAGGAAACTGAAAGGTCACACAGCAGCTGTGGGAGTCAGAGGAGCAAAGGCTTTGGGATCACATAGACCTGGGACACATGCTTGCTTTGTGATTATGGGTAAGTTCCGTAACCTCTCTGAGCTTCCATTTCCCTTTCTGAGGAAAGGGGATACTAATACTGCCCACTGTGACAGCTGTTTTTGAGATTCGATGCTGCTGTGACTAGCATCTGCCTGACTAGCAGAGGGTAGTCACAGTGTCAGGGTCCATGGCCCTCTCATGAGACTGGGGCAGGGAGTGGGAAGAGTGTTTGGGACACCCTGGGAACCTCAGCATCATTCTGCCATGGGAGTGTGACCTGCTGTCCCCGGCTGCCCTCAGTCTGAGGCTTGCTCTGCCAGCCCAGGGAGAACTGTCCACTCATCCTCCTGGCAGAGACAGATCTCTTTCTCTCCTGTGCACAGGTGGGGAAACTAACTCTGCCCAGTCCCGAGTCTGCTGACGGAGGCACCTGGCCACCTGTATCCTGGTTCTCAGCTCTGAGCCCAGCAGGAAAGAGAGGAGGACATTCCTAATGGGAGACACAGTGTCCTTCCTCCTCCTGACCCTGCTGCTCCCACCACTGTGGTCCCTGGTGGTGCCAACCACTCAGGCTCCAGAAGCTGCTTCCCGTGAACAGGCAAAGCTGCTTCCTGCAGAGGCCCCAGCCTTTGCACTTCATCCTCAGAGAATCCGATTCACCCTCCTCAGTGCGGTTCCTCTCCCCCACACACCCACCCAGCAATCCAGACTCAGAGAATGGAGTGCCTCAAATTGGGGGAAATGGCCAGGCACAGTGGCTCACGCCTCTAATCCCAGCACTTTGGGAGGCCGAGGCGGGCAGATCCCTTGAGGTCAGGAGTTCAAGACCAGCCTGGCCAACATGCAAAACCCCATCTCCACTAAAAATATAAAAATTAGCTGGGTGTGGTAGTGGGCGCCTATAATCCCAGCTACTTGGGAGGCTGAGGCATGAGAATCACTTGAACACGGGTGGTGGAGTTGCAGTGAGCCAAGATCAAGCCACTGCCCTCCAGCCTGGGCGACAGAGTGAGAATCCATCTCAAAAAAAAAAAAAAAATTCAGGAGATGATGAGGCTGCACACACACATGCACACACCACACACAGCTCACGCATGCACTTGACATGCATTCACATGCACACATGCACATATGTGTTCACATGTGCACACACAGCACCTGCTCGCATGCACACACAGGACAGTCACACACACACACACATGTGCACACGTATGCTCACATATACATAATACACGTATGCACACAGCACACACATCCGCATATGCATGCTCACATGTGCACACACATGCACGCGTGTGCTCATATATGCACACATGGCGCACACTCACACACACGCTCACACATGCACATACACACTCCCCTCTTCACCCAGCCACCCTACTCTTCCTACTAGATCCCCTTACCCAACCCTGGTTCAGGACCACCTCTCCCGAGCTCCGGGCTAGGTCAGGCCGCTCTCCTTACACCCTCATTACTCTTAGGTTTTTTCTTCAGCACTTTTACCACGATTGTGACTAATCACGTGTGTGATCATTTTGGTAACAGGTAATATTAATAGCTCGAACAATATTACCGAGCTTTCCTCTTTGGCCTTTCTGGGTAAGTAGCCCTTCCCCTCTCAGGCCTGAGGCACCTGGCTACCTGGGAAATATTTGAATTTGTACAGAAGGAATAAAGAGGACCATGGCAGATCCAGTTCCTGATCATCAACACAGACTTTGCTACGAGACAGTAGGTTTAGAAGCCACCGCTGTGCACTGACCCTCTGGGGGCTTGGGAGGAAAGGGTTCTGAGACCACCCTCCAGCAGCTTAGGGGTGGGGCCTCTGGAGGTGCAGCAAGTGGAGAGGAAGGAAGCCCTGGTGTTTCGCTTTCCTTGGCTGCACTGGCTCCTCTCCGGGCCAGGATGGGCTCAATGCATTCTTGCTCAGTAGGTGACACCTCGTTAAGGTGAGGGGCAGAGGGACCTGCAGAAGGCTCTGGGAGTAGATGGCCCAGGTAAGGGTCAGACGCAGTAGAGAGTAGATTCAGAAATGCTCTGGGGAAAAAAATGGCTGTAATCCCAGTACTTTGGGAGGCCAAGGCAGGTGGATCACCTGAGGTCAGGAGTTGGAGACCAGCCTGGCCAACATGGTGAAACCCCGTCTCTACTAAAATACAAAATTAGCCGGGCATGGTGGCAGGCACCTGTAATCCCAGCTAGTCAGGAGGCTGAGGCAAGAGAATCACTTGAACCCGGGAGGCAGAGGTTGCAGTGAGCCGAGATCGCACCATTGCGCTCCAGCCTGGGCAACAAGAGCAGAAACTCCGTCTCAAAAAAGAAAGAGAAGAGAGGGCTCTGAGCCAAGGTAGGGCCAAGTCAGCCAGGCAGGCCTAGGCCCAGAGTATGAGTTTTACCAGCTACTGGTTTCAGCCAAAATGCCAGAAAGTCAAACAGCAATCCTGGGCATCAGACATGGCTAGAAACCCAAACCCCTCTCCTCCTGGGAAGTCTCGTCATCAACAACCGGACACCGGCACCCCCACCCACCCAGTGCCAGCTTAGAGAAAAGCTGGGAGGAGCAGAAGGAAATTTGAGACCAAGCATTACCAAAGGCCTCTAAAGTACTGAATCAGATTAAATTAAATCTAGTTTTTTTCCTTGTTGCCCTATGAGTAGGCTTTGTGAGAAATACCAGATCAGTTGCAGGAAATAAAGAAAGACATGTTCTCTGCAGACCCACGTGGCAGGTGAGTAAATGTACAGCACAGGTATCTGTCACCAGCAGTGCACTCCCCTGGGCAGGCACCACACCATCCTGTGGAGCATTGTGTCTGGCACACAGTAGGCGCTCAGTAAACACCCATGAAGTGAGGCTAATGTGTGATTAAATTCCAGCCCTGCATGGCAGCAGACAGGTGGCTGGTCTCTGGGACTGGGGAAGAACAAGGCTCTGTAGTTGGCTTCCTCTGGGAGGACAGGTTTTAAGTCAGATCTGACTGGGTTCAAACTTTGGCTTGGCCTTGTGGTGGGCAGTTTCTAGCATGGCCCCCAGTGATCCCACCTCCTGGCATGAGTATGGGTGGACACTTCTGTTATTTATTTATTTATTTGATTTATTTATTTATTTATTTATTTTATTTTATTATTATTTTTTTTTTTTT
>NW_016808980.1:1536029-1553115 GCF_001698545.2 Rhinopithecus bieti
TATTTATTTTTATTTATTATTATTTTTTTTTTTTTGAGACGGAGTCTCGCTCTGTCGCCCAGGCTGGAGTGCATTGGCCACATCTCAGCTCACTGCAAGCTCCGCCTCCCGGGTTTACGCCATTCTCTCGCCTCAGCCTCCCGAGTAGCTGGGACTACAGGCGCCCGCCATCTCGCCCGGCTAATTTTTTTGTATTTTTTTAGTAGAGACGGGGTTTCACCTTGTTAGCCAGGATGGTCTCGATCTCCTGACCTCGTGATCCGCCCGTCTCGGCCTCCCAAAGTGCTGGGATTACAGGCTTGAGCCACCGCGCCCGGCCTATTTGATTTATTTTGAGACAGAGTCTTACCCTGACACCCAGGCTGGAGTGCAGTGGTGCGATCTCTGCTCGCTGCAACCTCCACCTCCTGGCTTCAAGTGATTCTCCTGCCTCAGCCTCCCAAGTAGCTGGGACTAAAGGCGTGCACCACCATGCCTGGCTAATTTTTGTGTTTTTAGTTGTCTAGGGTTTATTTTAGTTGTATTTTAGTTGTTTAGGGTCATGTTTAGTTGTATTTTAGTTGTTTAGGGTTTCACCGTGTTGGCCAGGCTGGTCTCAAACTCCTGACCTCACGTGATCCACCTGCGTCAGCCTCCCACAGTGCTCAGATTACAAGCATGAACCACCGTGCCTGGCCATGGGTGGACACTTCTAATGAGCAGAATATGGCAGAAGGGACAGGATGTCACCTCCGAGATTAGGTTATAAAAGACAGTGACTTCCAACTCTCTCTCTTTCTCCCTCTCTCTCATGTGAGCGTACACACACACACACACACACACACACACACACACTTCTTGGCTTTCTTGCTTTGACACAGCAAGCTGCCATGCTGGAGATACCCACATAGAAAAGAACTGAAATCAGTCTCCAGCCACTAATAGATAACTAATAGCAATAGATAACTAATACAGCCACTTATTAGCTCTGCCCTCAGACCAGTTCTTAACCTGTATGTGCATACCCTCATCTGAAAATGGGCATAATAGCACATCCCCACCATGCAGATTAATTGTGAGGACCACAAAAATGAATGGATGGGTAGATGGGTAGATGGATGGAAGGATAGTTGGGTAGGTGAACAGATGAATGGGTGGGTGAATGAATGGGTGGGTGGATGGATGGATGGATGGGTGGATGGATGGATGGATGGATGGGTGGATGGATGAATGAGTGAGTGGGTGGGTGGGTAAATTGGTGGATGGATAGATGGATGGGTGGAAGGGAGAAAAGATGGATGGATGGATGGATGGATGGATGGACGGACGGACAGGTGGATGAGTAGATGATTAGGTGGATGGGTGGGTGGATGGACGGATGGGTAGGTGGGTGGGTGGGCGACTGGATGGATGGATGGATGGATGGATGGATGGATGGATGGATGGAACTACTGACTGCAGCCATGTGAATATCACAGAATCAGGAAGTGAAGCCCAATCAGCAAGTCCCAATGGGGCTGTGAATAACCCTCACTGAGCAGCTGTCACAAGGCCAAGCACCTGGCTGTCCCCCTAGGAAAGCCCCTCACCAAGGTGAAGCCCTACCTCCATCCTCTTTACCCCAGTCAGTTCCTCCTGGGGTTTCAAAGGACCAGTGTGCTTAGAGCTACCTCTGGTCAGAAGCCAGCAGAGTCCTGCAGTAAAAGGGGTTGGAGCCCCCTGCTGAGCTCAGTACTGAAGAGGAGTCATGGCCAGGCAACCTAGCACCCTCTACCCTCCACTGGGAAACCCCCAGGCCACATTCTGCCATCCTTTTCTCATTGATTATGTTCCCCATGAGGCTGCTCTTGCCCAAAAGCTGGCCCAGTTTGGCACCACAGAGACAAACAAACCAACAGCTATAGCATCTGGTAGCCCCAGTAACTGACTCTTGTGGGAAGACTGCGGCCAGCTGGCCCGAGTCCCACAGCCTGACTACAGCTCCGTCAATGGCCAGTCCTGGGGGCAACAAGGACACAGGGGAAGGGTCAGGCCCCAGCTCTCATGCTGTAACAGATGCCAGACTCCAAGTTAGGAGAATGGACTTTCCACCGGGATGCACGTCACAGTGCCCGGAACCCTAACAGACATGCATCAGACTTGACACCTTCCCCACCCACCAACCCAGGCTTGGCTGCCCATAGGGGTGCACACCTGTCCTCCCATCTCCTCCTTGTCTAGAGCCATGTGGGCAGAGGGGGATGTGAAGACAGATCCTCGATGTCCACAGGTGCGGGGACTGCTTGCCAGCCCACGGCAACTCATCTGTAGCACATAGAGATTTGGGGGTAAGCCCAGTGATGTGGAGTATGTGGGCTGCCCAAGCTGGGTAGCAACCAACCTCAGCATTGAATGTACTGAGAGCCGGACCGGTGGATGTCCCCACTGCCCTGAGGCAGGTCCAGGAGAAGGCTCCTACTTGCTGTGCAGAGGGCAAGGTAAGTCTTCTCCTTGATCTACAGCCAGAAGACAGCAGGGCTGCTTCTCTCTGCATCCCAGCCTCCACTCTTCTCTAGATACCATCACCTCCATGACAACTGCAGTTAACATTTAGTGAAGACCCCTAGGTGCCATGCGCCCCTGCGATGCCCACAGATGCCTCTGAGGTGGGCCCTGTAATGGTCCCTATGTCAGGGAGGGACTGTCCCAGGCCCAGCTGGTCAGTGAGGGAGGCAGGATTTAAACCCAGGCAGCCTGGCTTTGGGGCACTGCTCTCTGCCATGTGGCTAGTTCTTACACCCTTGCCAGCTACCCCCTGCAAAGGTAGGCAGCCTGGCTTTGTCCTTCAGGAGCCCCTGATCTCTCTCAGGGGCCTCCAATCTACCCACTGGCTCTCCCTGCTGACAGAGCAACTATTTTCTGTCCCCAAAGCCCCAGTCTCTGGAAATGACCTTCCTTCCTTCTCCAGCTCATGGCTGTGAGAGGCTCCTAACTGCACCCACCCCCGATCCGCCAAAGCCAGTTACTCCACGTCCAAGACACAGGCATGTTAAAATGTAAACTGCCATTCATCATCTTGCAGCGTGACTGTTTGCCTCCATCAGGCCCCAGTCTGGCCTCACCACGCCTCCACACTCTCCTCAGCGTCAAAGAAACAGACTTGTCCTGCCAGGGCCTTTGCCAGGCCTGGCCCGGGAAGTCAGGGCTCCCTGACCCGATGGAGCGAATCGTTGTGAGCATTTATTTAATAGCATTATCTTGATGATGAATAAATCACACCTTCATGAACCATTTTTCCATTTGTAGCACCAAGTCAAGACTCCCAAAATGTTACCAGATGTCAGGCATGAAGTATACACTCCTGGCAAGCTCTGCCATGCATGGGAGTCACACCGCTTTCGACCCACAGGAGAGCCAGCCACGAGCAGTCCAAGGCAGGAGCAGAACTCCATGTTGGCCATTATAAAGACAAGATTCCTTTTCCCCCGCTTTTTATGGCCTCTCTGGGGAAGATGTGTCTGGAAGGAGGTGTGGGCCAGGAAAGAGCATATCTCTGATGCCTGGGATTCCGGGACAGAATGTGCAGCCGACTCTAAGCTCTTGGGACGGGATTGGAGGGTCTCAAAACCGTGCCAGCTTTGGAGTCAGAGAGAAAAGAATCCCAACCCCAGATTTACCATTTGCTAACATGTGTGACCTTGGGCAAATCAGCTCACCTCTGTGGCCCTCGACAGAGATAATCCTGGTACCTACTTCACAGAGTCACGGAGAGGATTAAATGGGAAGAGGAATAAAAGGAGTTTGGAGGAGTGCCCAGCACATAGTGTGCATTGAGCAAATCCTGTAGTAAGAGGAGTATTCATAATAGCTACTATTGATTAGGTGGTGGTGTCAGTTGAACAGTGTTCCCCCAAAATTCATGTCCACCCAGAGACACAGAATGTGACCATTTGTGGAAATAGGGTCTTTGCAAATCTAAGCAGTTAAGATGAGGTCATACTAGATTAGGGTAGGCCCTAAGTCTAATGACTGGTGTCCTTATTAGAAGAGGATAGGGGCTGGGCACAGTGGCTCACACTTGTAATCCCAGTGCTTTAGGAGGCTGAGACAGGGAGATGGCTTGAGCCCAGAAGTTCAAGATCAGCCTGGACAACATAGTGAGACCCATCCAGTCTCTAAAAAAGAAACTAAAAGCCAGGTGCAGTGGCTTGCACCTGTAATCCTAGCACTTTGGGAGCACTGAGGCAGGAGGATCGCTTGAGGCCAGGAGTTCAAGACCAGCCTGGGCAACATAGCAAGACCTCATCTCTATTAAAAAGTAAATAAATAATAAATAAAATTAAATTAAAAAAAATTTTTTTTAATTAGCCAGCCATGGTGGGAGGATTGCTTGAGCCTGGGAGTTTGAGGCTGCAGTGAACTATGATCAGGCCACTGCACTCCTGCTTGAGCAACAGAGTGAGATCCTATCTAAAAAAAGCCGGGACACACAGGAAGTGGTGGGTAAAGATGGTGCAGCTACAAGCTGAGGAGCAACAAGCATCCCTGACCACTGGCAGAAGCTAAGACACAAGAAAGGATTCTTCCTTAGAGTCTTCAGAGGGAAAGTGGTCCTACCCACACCCTGATTTCAAACTTCTAGCATCCAGAACTGTGAAAGAACAAGCTTCTGTTGTTTGAAGCCACCCAGTTGGAGGTGCTTCATTACAGCAGTCCTAGGAAGCTAATGCGGGTGGTTACTATGCACTAGGTTCCCTGCATTATAAATGCATCATATGTGTGAATTCACCTAAATCCTCACAACTGTAAGAGGAAACCACCACTATTACTATACCATTTTACAGAGGGAGTGATCAAGACTCAGAGAAGTTAAGGGACTCATAGCTGGATCTAGATTTGAATTTGGTCTACCTGGTCTAAAGCCTGCTTTTAAGGGCCAACTCTGTGCCAAGTGCTAGAGCCACTTCCTTGCTCAGTCCTCACCGACCACACTGTGCTATCTTTATTCACATTTTGCAGTTGAGGAAACAGGTTCAGGCAGGTGTGTCCAAGGCCACCCTATTTAGGGACTGACAAAGGCAGCTTCATCTGACTCCAGTGCCAACGTCCATGCTGTTGACCAGACCATCCCTGCCAACTTCCCAATATGAATGCTTTGAGTGGCTCTCAGCCCCCAGGCAGTGGAACACCAGCACACCAGTGCCTGGAGGGCAGCAGCTGTCCAGCAAATGTCTGCTCTTTCACTTGTTCACTCATTCAGGGCAAGTCCAATGGCAGACGGGGCAGGAGATCCAGGGCCAGCATCGGTGGTGCAGGGAGCCCCTCTGGCCCCTTAAATATCCTCAGACAATCCCAGAAATCATTCCTGGATCTACCCTCTATGAGTTTGCTAGAATAGCTACTGCTGAACTGTAGGGTAGGGAGGGAGAGACACAAACACAGGCAAAACCACACAACAGCGAAGATTCCATCAGGGCAGGAATGTTTGTCCACCAGGAAACAAGAACCAGTTCATCTGAGTTTCTTCGCCTTTTGTCCCAAGATGCAAAAATGTCAAAAATGTGCAAGGGCTCTGGCCACAGATGGACATAGTATCTCACCCTCACGGGCTGCTTCCTGCGTGGGGCTGAAGGTCAGGGTAAAGGTTACTGCCCTGAGAGTCAGGGGAAGTGGGTCTGCCTCCTGCTGTGTCACGTCCTTGCCATGGTGTGTGGGATAAGGCCCATCATCTCCCAGAATTAAGCTGTAGCTGACTATAAAACCAGAGGTTAGGGCTGGGTGTGGGGGCTCATGCCTGTAATCCCAGAACTTTGGGAGGTTAAGGCAGGAGGTTCACTTGAACCCAAGAGTTCAAGGCCATCCTGGGCAAAACAGCGAGACCCCATCTCTACTAAAAATACAAAAATTAGCCGGACATGGTGGTGCGCGCCTGTGGTCCCAGCTACTCTGGAGGCTGAGGTAGGAGGATCACTTGAGCCCAGGAGGTCAAGGCTGCAGTGAGCCGTGATCATGCCACTGTACTCCAGCCTGGGCCACAGAGCAATACTCTGTCTAAAAACAAAACAAAAAACCCACAGGTGAGGTCACATCAGGCTTTTTCCCTTTATTCTCCCTAAGGGCTGCACCCTCTATCAATGCCTCCTCCAGATTCTACCTTTTTTTTTTTTTTTTTTTTTAGTAGAGGTCTTGCTTATACCCAGGCTGGTTTCAAACTCCTGGGCTCAAGCAATCCTCCTGCCTCAGTCTCACACCCAGCCCAGATTCTACTTCACACTTGGCCCTGTCCGTCAATCCATTTGCAGTCACTAAGCACCAGCTGCATGCACCATGTCTGGAAGGATGTTCACAACTATCAACATGGATAACTAATAATATCAACAAGACCACAGTGTAAACGTAAAGCAATATGTGCTTGGTCTCATTTAATTCTCACATCAAACCCGTGGGATACATATCATTAGCACCCTCATTTTCTAGAGAAAACTCAGTTCTGAGGGTGGATGATTTGCCAAGTTCCTGGGAATTCGGCCTAATTCGCTTCAGAGGTGGCTGCAACTGCCTGTGGCCCGGCATTCCCATAGATGGGTCATTTTCTCACACCAGCTTAGATTTCTTGTGCCAGACACAGGGTCTAACCCCATTTGCATTATGTCTCTGAGACCTCACAAGACCTTCCCGTGAATTTGTTGCCATTACTATTATTCTTGTTTCCTTTAATTTTTTTTTTTGAGACGGAGTTCTGCTCTTGTTGCCCAGGCCTGGGTGCAGTGGCGCGATCTCAGCTCACTGCAACCTCTGCCTCCCAGGTTCAAGTGATTCTCCTGCCTCAGCCTCCTGAGTAGCTGGGATCACAGGTTCGTGTCACCACGCCCGGCTAATTTTTGTGGTTTTAGTAGAAATGGGGTTTCACCATGTTGGTCAGGCTGGTCTCGAATGCCTGACCTCAGGTGATCCACCTGCCTTGGCCTCCCAAAGTGCTGGGATTACAGGCATGGGCTACTACGCCTGGCTTTTTTTTTTTTCTTTTGAGACAGGGTCTCATTCTGTCACCCAGGCTGGAGTGCAGTGGGGCGATCTCAGCTCACTGCAACCTCTGCCTCCCTGGTTCAAGCGATTCTCCTGCCTCAGCCTCTTGAGTACCTGGAATTACAGGCACGTGCCACCACGTCCAGCTAAATTTTGTATTTTTAGTAGAGATGGGGTTTTACCATGTTGGCCAGGCTGGTCTCGAACTCTCGAACTCCTAACCTCAAGTGATGCACCCGTCCCGACCTCCCAAAGTGCTGGGATTACAGGCATGAGCCACCGTGCCTGGCCTTATTATTCGTCTTCTTAGTCTGCTTTCAGATGAGGACACAGAGCCACAGGAGTTACAAGGGTGGAGGTGCTGGGAAGTCAGGACCAAAATCAGCCTACTGACTCCAGAACTCATTTTCTCAATCATCATGGGTTTTGCCCCCCAAGAAGAGAACCAACCACCATGGGTGCTAAACCAGTGGCCGATATAGCAAAGTGTATTGGAGCAGAGATCCCAGCGGGCTTCCTAGAGGAAGAGGATTACAAAAAATTGGGCAGAGCCCACGTGGCACAGTACAGGTTTCCTCTCTCCAGACCACATAAGGGCATTTGCCAGGAACCTGGGGGCTGGGTGACCTTGCCCCAGCCCTCCGAAACTCACCCCATCCAGAGGGACACAGTAGGAATCTGTCCCACCTGGCTCAGGGAGGGCCTGCCCCCACCTCCCGCCCCACCCCACAGGCCTGTCTGCATGCCAGGCCAGAGCTGGCCACATGCCCACACATCTCTCCTCGTTCTGCAGGCTCCAGGAAGGAAAGTCCAAGACCAAGGTTATTATAGGGGTCACATACCTTAAGGAGTGAGTGGAGGGGCTGGCACACAAGCCACAGGTTATTCAACGCAGTGCTATTCGTGATCACCAAAGATCGGAACTGATCTCATGTCCATCAGCAGGGGATGGGACTAAGATATTTTGGCACAACCACATATGACTCAAGTGTCAAGGGAGGAAGAGTGGGGGAGTCTTGAATAAATAACAAAAGCTGGCGTTTACGCAGGACTTTGCACATGGTGGGGGCTGCTTGCAAGTACTTTGCATGTTATTAACTCATTTAATCCTTACATCACCCCAGGAGGAGGAACCATTATTATCTCTTTAAAATGACACCTTTGCCGGGCGCGGTGGCTCAAGCCTGTAATCCCAGCACTTTGGGAGGCCGAGACGGGCGGATCACGAGGTCAGGAGATCGAGACCATCCTGGCTAACACGGTGAAACCCCGTCTCTACTAAAAAATACAAAAAACTAGCCGGGCGAGGTGGTGGGCGCCTGTAGTCCCAGCTACTCGGAGGCTGAGGCAGGAGAATGGCATAAACCCAGGAGGCGGAGCTTGCAGTGAGCTGAGAACCGGCCACTGCACTCCAGCCCGGGTGACAGAGCGAGACTCCGTCTCAAAAAAATAAAATAAAATAAAATGACACTTTTAAAATGACACCAGGTGGGAGGAGCACTTGAGTTCAGGAGTTCAAGACCAGAGGGCAACAAAATGAGACCTCATCTCTACAAAAAATTCAAAAAATTAACCAGGCCTGGTGGTCCACACCTGTAGTACCAGCTGTTCAGGAGACTAAAGTGGGAGGATTGCTTGAGCCCAGGAATCTGAGGCTGCAGTGAGCCATGATTGCACCACTACACTCCAGCCTGGGTAACAAAGCAAGATCCCACCGATCCTGTCTCTCAAACCAAAGAACTATATACTATCCCTATATCATACCTATAACACACCACCACACACAAGCACGCGCCGCCTCTACTCATATAACACACATATATTTCTCTCATATACCTCCAACAACACTCTCTCACTCTCAACTTACTATAAAATGAAGGTGCCACTTGGTTGAGTTTATGGTTAAAAAATAAATAAAATTAAAAAAAAGAAAAAAACAGAGGCACCAAGAAGTGAAGTTTCTTGAACCCAGGTTCATGGTCAACAAACAGTGGACTGGGCCAGGCACGGTGGCTCACACCTGTAATCCCAGCAATTTGGCAGGCAGAGGCTGGAGGATTGCTTGAGTTTAGGAGTTCGAGACCAGCCTGGGCAACACGGCAAAAATCACATCTCCACTGGTCTGGTGGCTCACGCCTGTAATCCCAGCAATTTGGGAGGCGGAGGCGGGAGGATCACGAGGTCAGGAGATTGAGACCATCCTGACAAACACGGTGAAACCGCATATCTACTAAAAATACACACACACACACACACACACACACACACACACAAATTAGCCGGGCATGGTGGCGCTCGCCTGTAGTCCCAGCTACTTGGGAGGCTGAGGCAGGAGAATCGCTTGAACCCAGGAGGCAGAGGTTGCAGTGAGCCAAGATTGTGCCCCTGCAGTCCGGCCTGGGTGACAGAGTGAGACTCTGTCTCAACAACAACAACAGAAAATCATCTCTACTAAAAAACTGCAAAAATTAGCCAAGTGTGGTGGCACACACCTGTAGTCCCAGCTACCCGGGAAGCTGAGGTGGGAGGATCACCTGAGCTCGGGAGGTCAAAGCTGCAGTTAGCTGCACTCCGGCCTGGCAACCAGAGTGAGATCCTGTCTCAGAACAAACAGACAAACAAACAGTAGACCTGAAATTTGGTGCAAGCAGCAGGCGCCAGACCCATGCTTGGTCCCATCCTCCCAGCATCTCTGTTTTGTCCTGGGTCGCTCGGCCAGGAGCTCCCTGGAACCTGGGAAGGAAGATAAGAGTGCAGACAAACGTCAGCACCCCCACCCTCCGCTGGCCTTGGGGAGCAGGTGTCATTAGAGGAGGCTCAACTGAAGCCTGCATCTGAAACAGATCCTCATAACTCAGGCGCTGTGGTAGCCAACTTCTCTCTACCGTCAATTGCGGCCAGCGGGGCTCACCAATTATTTTTATAGCCTTTCCTGGAGTCATGACAAGGAAAACTAAACGGCCCACAGGACCCCTTTCATCACTAACAGCCGGGTTTCACGGTTGGGGGTGGAGGAAGGAAAGAAAAATCACTTTTTTCCCCACTTTGAGTTAATCAACAGAACTCAAGTCTGGGCAGCCAATATGTTGGTGTTGAGAAAAGCTGTTCTCAAGCAGAACTAATTGGCAACAGAAATGGAATTTTCTTCCCCACCTCCCTAAAAAATATAAACATGCTTTATCCCAGAGAATTACCCTTCAGAATAGGTATTGCAGACTTGTTGTGTGCAGCCGCCCGTGCGCAGCTGGTAATCTCATGCCGACCTGGCCAAAGGCTGCCTGTGCTGGTTACAGCTCCACCAGAGCAGTCTCTTTCACAATACAATGGTCACGAAGGTCAGTGGCCCAAACCAGCCCAGCCAGCCGAGAGTGGACACTTGCTTTCCTGATGCCCAGCACCTATCTCCTGCTCCTACGAACAGCCTTTGGCTTTTGTTAGGTCGGGGGGTGGAAGGGCACCCTGATTTGCAGGTACAAGTGTGAGTGGCATTGATACCCCCTCAGCTCCAGGGATAAGCTCTGACAGGCATAAGCCAAAGAACATACTCCAGGGAAATTTCAAGAAGGGGAATATAACATAACAGGAAACAATAGCTGGCACAGTGGCTCACACCTTCATCCCAGCACTTTGGGAGGCTAAGGTGGGTGAATCTATTTCAGCTTAGGAGTTTGAGACCAGCCTGATCAACAAAGTGAGACCCCAGCCTCTGCAAAAAATAAAAACTGACTGGGCGTGGTGGTGCGTGCCTGTAGTCCCAGCTGCTCAGGAGGCTGAGATGGGAGGATCTGCTTGAGCCCGGGAGGTGGAGGCTGCAGTGAACCAAGATCATGCCACTGCACTGAGCCTGGATGACAAAGTCAAACCCTGTCTCCAAAAAACAAAAGAAGAGAAGAAACAATAAGAGCACAAGAAAAAATGAGGCTTCTGGAGAAGACGGCTCTTTTCATTTTACAGAAATTGAGGTTCAGAGACGCGACGCAACTGCTCAGAGGTATACAGTGAGGCGGGAGGGGATCCAGGGTTTGAACCCAAGTCTGTAGGACTGAGGAGTCTGCAACCCTTAACTGCAGGCACTACTGAAAGGCAGCATAAACCTCAGAGGAAGCCAGAAGAGCTGGATTCAAACCCAGTTCTGCCATTTACTCCCTGTGTAATCTCAGGCAAGTTACTTAACCTCTCTGTTCCTCAGTTTCCATATCTGTAAAGTGGGGCTTCTAAGGGCAACTCTGTTTGCAGGATCTGAGGGGTAAATAATTAATAGCAATATCTGTAAAGTGCACGCAACAGTGCCCGTCACGGACCAAGGATTCGCCCCTTCCCCACCACACCGTTTCCCACACGCGGTGAGAACCAGACCAAATAAAAGGAGGTGGAGGGGAGGAAGGAAAAGTTGATGTTATCAGATCTGTAATCCCTACTCTCCGTGTAGTACAGCTGCCAGGCTTGGCTGTCCTCCAGGAGAAGCTGTGCCACAAAGATGTGGGACGTCACGAACACGCAGCCCATTCAAGGCTTTTGGATGTTCCAACCCCGTCCTTGGTGTCAGTCAAGATCTAGGGGAAATTCCACCCATTCAGGTGGCAAAAAGTAAGACATCTGACAAATGCCATGTGTAGAGGGTGCCTTGTGAATTGGTACAACCATTGGAAAATAATTCAGCATACGATTTCATATTCCAGCAATTCTACTCCCAGGTACATACTTGAGACACACTCCTGTATGTGTGCGATAGGACAGTACACAAACCCTCAAAGCAGAACCGTTTATGTAGCAAACAAAACTGGCAAACGGAAACAACCCACGTGGTCATAGACAGGAAAAATAAATGCTGGTATGCCATGGAATAGTACACAGCAGAGAAAAGTAAATGAACAAGTGTTATGCAATCATATCAATGAATTTTAGCAATAAAGTGATTTATAAAAATATAAGTGCCAGGGGCTGGGCACCGTGGCTCACACCCATAATCCCAGCACTTTGGGATGCTAAGGCAGGCTGATTGCTTGAGGCCAGGAGTTCAAAGCCAGCCTGGGCAATATGCAACATGGCAAAGCCCTGTCTCTACAAAAAAGTAGCCGGGTGTGGTGGTTCATGCCTGTAGTCCCAGCTAACAGGGAGGGTGAGGTGGGAGGATCACCTGAGCCCAAGAAGTCAAGGCTACAGTGAACTGAGATTGCACCGCTGCACTCCAGCCTGGGTGGCAGAGTGAGACCCTGTCTCAAAATGTGTGTGTGTGTGTGTGTGTGTGTGTGTGTGTGTGTCTGCGTGTATGTGCCAGAAGACAAGATACATCTTTATGTAAAGTTCAAACAGCAGTAAAAGTAAATGATACATTATTTTGGCATACATGTAAGTGATAAAAGTATTTTTTTAAGCAAGGGAAATTGAGAAGAAGAAAATGTTCTGGAAATGGATGGCGCTGATAATTGCACAACATCGTGAATGTGCGTAATGCCGCTGAATTGTACGCCTAAAATGGCTAAAGTGGTAAATTCTGTGATTTTACCACAATTTTAGAAAGGCAAGGGAAAGCTAAACACAGAATTCAAGATAGCAGCTACTACCACAGTGGGAGAGGGAGGGAGGCAAGATGGGAAAAGAGTTCGGAAGTAGATGTAAAATGGTTGTCCGAGTCCCAGCACTTAGGTGGGGCCGTGGCTTCACAGGTGTTTATCATTTTATAAATAGCTATAGGCTGGGCGTGGTGGCTCACGCCTGTAATCCCAGCACTTTGGGAGGCCGAGGCGGGTGGATCACAAGGTCAGGAGATCGAGACCATCCTGGCTAACACGGTGAAACTCCGTCTCTACTAAAACTACAAAAAATTAGCTGGGCGTGGTGGCAGGTGCCTGTAGTCCCAGCTACTCGGGATGCTGAAGCAGGAGAATGGTGTGAACCCGGGAGGTGGAGTTTGCAGTGAGCTGAGATCGCACCACTGCACTCCAGTCTGGGAGACACAGCCAGACTCCGTCTCAAAAATAAATAAATAAATAAATAGCTATAAAGAGATTGTTAGATGGAAGGGTAGGTGGAGCTGTTCAGGTGCCCTTTCAGTATGTCATTATGGAATGATGAATCATTCAATCCTACTTACTTTTCCTTTTTTTTTTCTTTGAGATGGAGTCTCACTCCATCGTCCAGGTTGCAGTGCAGCAGTGAGATCTCAGCTTGCTGCAACCTCCACCTCTTGGGTTCAAGTGATTCTTCTGCCTCAGCCTCCTGAGTAACTGGGATTACAGGTTCGTGTCACCATGCCTGACTAATTTTTGTGTTTTTAGTAGAGACGGGGTTTCGCCATATTGGCTGGGCTGGTCTCAAACTCCTGACCTCAGGTGATCCACCCTCCTCGGTCTCCCAAAGTACTGGGATTACAGGCATGAGCCACTGTGCCCGGTCAATTCTGCTTACTTGAGGTCCATTTTTAAAAAAGGAGGCCAGGCGCAGTGTCTCATAACTGTAATCCCAGCACTTTGAGAGGCCAAGGCGGGTGGATCACCTGAAGTCAGGAGTTCGACACCAATCTGGCCAACACAGCAAAACCCTGTCTCTACTAAAAATACAAAAATTAGCCGGGTGTGGTGGCCCATGCCTGTAGTCCCAGCTACTCAGGAGGCTGAGGCAGGAGCATCACTTGAACTTGGGAGGCGGAGGTTGCAGTGAGCCGAGATTGCACCATCGCACTCCATCCTGGGTGACAGAGTGAGGCTCCATCTCAGAAAAAAAAAAAAAAAAAAAAAAAATCCCTACCTTCAGGAAACTCACATTCCAGCATCTAGCAGGGGACACTTAAGAAAATAAGAATATATATGTATGTTAGATGATGAGACATGTGTGGTAAGGAGAAAAATAAACCAGAAAAGGGATGGAGAAGACCAGGGAGCAAAGGAAGGCTGTAATTTTAAATGGAGACTCAGGACGGCCTCACCGTGAAGGTGATGTTTGTGTAAAGACCTGGGCGATATGAACAAGTGGGCCACGTGGATATGTGAAGAATGAGCACCCAGGCAGAGAGAAAAGCGATTGCAAACGTCCTGGGGCAGGACTGTGCCTGACCTCAAGAACAGCAAGTGTGGGGAATGGGAGGGAGGAGAGACAAGGTCAGAGAGGCCCGGGCCCTGCAGGCCTTGTGGGCCGTGGTGAGGACTTTGCCTGTGCTCTGGGCAAGGTGGGACCAGGGCTGGCTGGAGACAGGAGGTATCCTGAACAGAGAAGGAACGGGATCTGATTTCATTTTAACAGGACCTCATTGGCTGCACACAGAGAACCAGAAACACCGGTGAGGAGGCAACGGCAATAGTCCAGAGAGAGAAACCATGGCCGCTGGGACCAGGGTGGAGGGAGCGGAGGTGACACAGAGCTGTCAGCTTCTGGGTGCAGGTTGACAGGGTAGCCAACGGAATTTCTTTTTTGTTCCTCTTTGTTTTTGAGACAGGGTCTCACTCTGTCACTCAGGCTGGATTGCAGTGGCACAAACATGGCTCATTGTGTAGCTTCAACTTCCTAGGCTCAAGTGAGCCTCCTGCCTCAGTTTCCTGAGTAGCTGGGACCACAGGTGCATGCAACCACACCCAACTAATTATTTAAAATATGTTTGTAGAGACAGGGTCTTGCTATGTTGACCAGGCTGGTCTTGAACTCCTGGTCTCAAGCGATCCTCCTGCCTTGGCCTCCCAAAGTGCTGAGATTACAGGCATGAGCCACTGTGCCTGGCCTGATGGGATAGAATTTTTTAAAAAATAGGCTGGGCACGGTGGCCCACACCTGTAATCCCAGCACTTTGGGAGGCCAAGGTGGGCAAATCACCTGAGGTCAGGAGTTTGAGACCAGCCTGGCCAACATGGTGAAACACCTGTCTCTACTAAAACTACAAAAATCAGGCGTGGTGGCGCACACCTGTAATCCCAGCTACTAGGGAGGCTGAGGCAGGAGAATCTCTTGAACCTGGGAGGCAGAGATTGAAGTGAGCCAAGATGGCGCCGCTGCACTCTAGCCTGGGTGACAGAGCGAGACTCCATCTCAAAAAAACAAAAAACAAAAACAAACAAAAAAACCCCCTGCTCTTCTAGGACTTCTGTGATGTGGGCATCAAAATGAATGTTTTAGGTCTTCATGGGCTCACATGGAAAAATGTCCAGGACACCTGTCGGTTGAAAGAAGGAAGATGCAGAATAAAATGTATAGAATGATCCCATTTTTGAAAATTAAAATTACGTGAAAAAGAAAAAAATAGGAATGAGGTGAATGAATGGCCTGAAAGCATAGACGCCTGGCTCTTAACAGGGGTGGCCCAGGGTGGGTACAGGAGCCACTGAGGTTTAAACTCAGGCGCGCCCTTCCTACCTCGCAAAACAATGAAACATGCATGCTTGGGGCCGGGCACAGTGGCTCATGCCTGTAATTCGAGCACTTTTGGAGGCCTGTGGGTAGATCACCTGAGGTCAGGAGTTCAAGACCTGCCTGACCAATATGATGAAACCCCGTCTCTACTAAAAATACAACAATTAGCCAGGTGTGGTGGCAGGCACCTGTAGTCCCAGCTCCTCGGGAGCTCTTGAGACAGGAGAATCACTTGAACTCAGGAGGCAGAGGTTGCAGTGAGCTGAGATCGCACCACTGCACTCCAGCCTGGGCGACAGAGCGAGACTCTGTTAACAAAAAAAAGAAAAGAAAATGCACGTTTTAGTTCTCTTTTAAACTGCTGTGGGCATGGTTCTCCTCTTGTATTGCAGTCGCGCTTCTCTTAGCTAATGTCCCACCTGGGCCTCCTCTTTGGCCTGGACTATAAGAGAGCGGAACTTGGGAATGAGAAATATTTTCCTCTCGTGCTTGCTGGCTTAGGCCCTTAGAACTGGAAAGGGCCCACCTGGCTCCTAGAGTTTCTAAAAATAGCAAGCTGTCTGAACTTTCCTATAGGTTTGGCTTAGCCGTTCCTCTGACTTGTTCCAAGATGCCGTTTCTATTAGGGCATCATTCGCTGTGCATGAAAACAAAGAATGGCAGGAGAGAGACTAGAAACGGAACAGGACTAATCGGGAGCCGCTGCAGATGGACTCGAAATGCCCCGCGAACGCAGACACAGTGGACACAATGGAGAGTGCGTCCCAGGGCCTTTGTCACTAGTGGAGCTGGGGCCCAGATGCTGCTAGTGTAGATGGGGTCTCTACCCCACCCGATCTGTCTGCATCCACTCCAATGCTTCCGGCAAGAGAGAGGAGTTCGGCTGCTGGTTTAAGTGAGAGGAGAAAGTTGAAAGATTTGCATCCAAGACCTGTGCCTGGGGTCTGAATTCCTTTGGAAGAGGACTGAGGACTGTTCGTGAGAGGATTTTGGACAACCCGGACACGACCATAGGTGCTGTGGAACTAGTGGTGCCCTGGCAAAGGTTTAGCAACCAGCTCTCTCCACCGGAAAGTGAGTGTGGTGCACATGTGTGCATGGGCGAGTACATATATTTGCATATCCACACACACTACTTCGGTTTATTATAAATTTTATTGATGTAGGCTGGGCGCAGTGGCTCGTGCCTGTAATCCCAGTGCTTCGGGAGGCTGAGGTGGGTGGATCACTTGAGGTTAGGAGTTCGAACCAGTCTGGCCAACATGGTGAAACCCCGTCTCTACCAAAAATATAAAAAATTAGCCAGGCATGGTAGCAGGCGCTTGTAATCCCAGCTACTTGGGAGGCTGAGACAGGAGAATTGCTTGAACCTGGGAGGTGGAAGTCGCAGTGAGCCGAGATCACGCCACTGTCCTCTAGCCTAGGCAACAGAGTGTGACTCCATCTCAAAAAAAAAATTGTCTTCAAATAAAGGATGTGCAGCACACAATTTACAAATAAAAATAAAACTTACAATACCCTTTTTTTGTACATGTAATATAATCATTTCATTCACAGGTAGCAGTTTTGTTGATTTTTTGCCCCCAGCAAAATCTGTAATCAACCTATGGTTACAGCTGATGAAGGAGTATAATTCTTCAGAAATACCAGTTAATATTTTCCTTTCTAAAAAATTTCTAGGCCGGGCGCGGTGGCTCAAGCCTGTAATCCCAGCACTTTGGGAGGCCGAGACGGGCGGATCACGAGGTCAGGAGATCGAGACCAT
>NW_016808980.1:1553450-1588778 GCF_001698545.2 Rhinopithecus bieti
AAAAAAAAAAAAAAAAATTCTAATTATTTGTTTATCTATTTTTTATTTTTTTGAGACAGTGTCTTGCTCTGTGGCCCAGGCTGGAGTGCAGTGGTGAGATCACAGCTCATGGCAGCCTCGACCTCTTGGGCTCAAGCAATCCTCCCACCTCAGCCTCCTGAGTAGCTAGGACTACAGGCACACACCACCACACTCAGCTATTTTTTTCTCAAATTATTTGTAGAGATGGGGTCTTGCTATGTTGCCCAGGCTGGTCTCAAACTCTTGGGCTCAAATGATCCTCCTGTCTCGGTCTCCCAAAATGCCGGGGTTATGTGTATGAGCCACCACACTCAGCCTTGATTACCTTTGTTTTTTCATACAATTTATTTCATTATAAGTTCATATAATTTAATATTTAACAATGGCTGTGTTTAGCAACCCGTTCACCTAATTCCTGAAAATCTGACAACCAGCTTTCACAAGCTGGTACAAGCTGACTCCAGCACACCTCTGTGTGGGGACAACATGGCAAAGAATATCACTGAACTGCGGAGGAAGCCATTATCTTCGTATCTGCCCAGAACCCAGGGCATCTCAAGCGCTAAATAGCAGGAAGCTTTGGGAGTTTACAGAGACGGCACCGTGGGCACTGCTGTGCTGGGCAGGGAAGCATCTCCAAACGTCCCCAGAGGAAAGAGGAAGCAGGAAGGATGAATAAAACAAGAGACTGGTTCACGAGGGCACGTGAAATACCCCTTTGGAGCTCCCCAGGAAGAACTGGGGGATCCTGGGGGAGCACGGAGGTTCTAATGGGGAAAACCTCAGCAACCAGTGGGCCTCTGGGTCAAAGCACTCAGTACAATGCTGAGCCACAAGATCATGACACACTTTCAACAACCCATTAGGCTCCTCAGAAGCTGCAGGGCCATCGGGTTGTTACAACTGACCCGCGTGCTGATGGTACCACAGGCCATCAGTCCTTTTCCCCAAGCCCACCTTCATTCCAGCCTCCTCCAGCGCCATCCTGGACTTCTCTAGGGAAGTGGCGGGGAGATTTTCCTCCTCTCCAAACTTCTTTTTTTTTTTTTTGAGATGGAGTCTCGTTCTGTTTCCCAGGCTGGAATGCAGTGGCATGATCTCAGCTCACTGCAACCTCTGCCTCCCCAGTTCAAGCGATTCTCCTGCCTCAGCCTCCCGAGCAGCTGGGAGTATAGGCACGCACCACCACGGCCAGCTAAATTTTTTGTATTTTTAGTAGAGATGAGGTTTCGCTATGTTGGTCAGGCTAGTCGCAAACATCTGACTTCAGGTGATCGGCCTGCCTTGGCCTCTCAAAGTGCTAAGATTACAGGCGTGAGCCACTGCATCCAGCCTCACTCCAAACTTCATCTTACTTTCAGACACCCTCACCCAGTTCAGAGCTTAAGTGCTCTTCAACCAGACTCATGGAATCTGAGGGTTGCAGAGGACTTTAGAGCTTTTCTAAAATAATCCCTTTGTTTTAAAGATGAGGAAGCTGAGAGAAGGGAAGTGACTTGCTCAAGGTCGCAAAGAAAATCCAGGGTGGAACTGGGTAGGGTGACCAATTGTCCCGGTTTGCATGGGACTGGGGGAGCTTCTGGACAAGTTGCTCCCAGAGCTGAGACCACAGACTCAGGGCTGACTCGTCCCCAAGGTGGGCGGTGGGGGGTTCACAGCCAGTCCCTGAAAGGAAAGGAGGCCTGGATCAGTACAGAGCTGCTTCATGATGGAATTTTCCAAGGGAAGGAAAAAGGCCACATCTGGGTGCTGGGACCTTTGACTCTGGCCTGATGCCTGGAACTCCAGGGATTCCCCACCTGCTGTGTGTTTCCTGGCTCTTGAATGTAAACTGCACCCTCCCTTTCCATGCCAGGGAGACACGAGCTGACTTTATCTGTCTCTTATCTCTTGGCTGCTGCCAGCCACAGCTGCAGGGATATATATGCAAATAGCTTACGATAATATTAATATGTGATTCCCCCCAGGGGAGGCATGTGGAAAGCGCTGTACGCATTTCACAATTCTGTTTCATCCAAAAACGCTGCACGGGCCCAGAGTGATTCGAAACAGATTTTCTGCAAAGGCAAAATAAAATTGGAACAAAACCTAGTTGAGGCATATGCCAGTTTCCCTGCCCCCAGCTCTCTCCTCCTCTGACATATTAACCCTCTTCTCTCATGCCCCCAGGAGCCTCCTACAACAAGGCAGCAAATCTAGGAAATTGCACTGGGCGCTCATCATTCAGGCCTGGAGCCCCTACCCCATCCCAGGGCCGCCAGCCCCCACCCTGGGTTGACACATCCTTTAGAGAGTAAAAGGATGCTTGCCGGTGTCAGCCTGCCACTCCTTCTGTCCCACCTCTGCCTCCCTCCTGCAGGTGATGCTCTATCCTTACTTCCTTCTCCTTCACTCCTGCTGCTTGGGATAATTGCAGAACCATGGAGCACAGAATACAGAATACTGGGGGTATGCAGAAGAGTTTAGCCAAAGCAAAGTCGGAAAAACCTAGGTCTTTTCTGGTTTCTGCCACTGACGGACTGTGTGACCTCAGCAAGTCAGTTCGCTTCTCCCAGCTGCTGTTTCCTCCGTGTACAATGAGGACACCAATAATACCTACCCCACAGGGGGCTTACAGGGATTTCCCCAGCCCACTCTTCAAAAATGCCTACACAGTGCCTGGCCTATCGCAGATGCACAAGGAATAGCTGTCATCATGAGAATCTCTTAAAGATCACCCAGTTCAACCACGGTTTTAGAAATGGACAAACGGAGGCCTGGAGAGGGCAAATAACTTGCCTAAGGCCACACAGCACGATACCGCCATCCCATCTCAGACTCAACCCAGGTTCCCTCCTCTGGCCTTGGGAGCTCCAGGTGGCCTGTGAGGAAGGGCTGCCTCCTCCCGTCACCCCCAGCTCCAGAAGTCTGTCCACACAAGGCGGCGTCACGGCACACATGGGAAGCAGTCACTTCACACTCACCATCGAGCAGGTCTGGACACTCAAGTGCAGTCCGGCCGCCCTCCTTGCAGCTGCCTCACTTTCTCTATTGCCGCCAGCAAGCGTCTGCCCCCATCTGGCCCGGGACTCCCGGACTTGAGCTAGGGCTCGGCAAAGTCCATCCACTCTGGCCACCAGCCGCGGGTCCCGCTCTCTGGGAAGATCGCCTTGAGGACCTGCTGCGCCCCCAGTCTTCCTTCTGGTGCAGGGAGGCCAGTGTCCTGCCGGGCTCTGATAATGCAGCCGGGACTCTTATCTGGCCTGTGTCAGGGTGCAGGCGGCCATGGAGCTGGGGTTCCAGGAAGCCCTCCTGGGGCCCCCCAGCCGGCCCCGCTCCCCCCGGATGCCGCCTGCTGCTCTGGACGCGGCCGATTGCTTGTCAGTGTCACTCCCAGCTCTGCCGGGGGGAATTCCATGCTGGCCCCCTGCAGGCGGGGCCCCCACCCCTTCACGTCCCACCCCCCACTCCCATTTTGGCAGGGGGACTGGGAAAAGGCAGCTAATTTCAAGTCCGCACAGCGTTTGTGGTCGTGTCCTGAATCCTCCACGATTAATCACAGAGCATCTGATTTCTGCTTTGCCTCAGAGAGGGGCGGAGGGGACGCCTGGAAGTTTCTGTTTACTCCATTCTGCACTAGGCTGCGTGTTAATCACAAACAGACTGGGACGCAGCCTACCCCTCCGAAACTGCTCTTGGCCACCCCTCCCTCCTCCAGCCCTCTCCTTCCTCTTCTTACCTTGTCACTGTCCTCCAGCCCCTTCCTCACTCTTTCTCCTTTCCCTCCTTTCTTTCCCCTTTCCCATCTGTCCCCCTCTTCAGTCCAGATCTGATCCATTGCACACCCCTTCCTTCCGTCCTAGGTTTCCCCCAAGCCCCTTTCCCCCTTTGCGCCTCCCACTTCTCCTAGATCCAGAGTCAGCTTGGTTCTTTCCTTTACATCCGTTAGTGAGGGTCAGGCTCTTTTGTTATGTTTTTTTCTTTTTTATAACTTAATTATTTCAGGGTTCGGGGTGGGCGCTCGCCCCATGCCCCGTCACACTGGTGTGTGTGCGACTCCTACAAAGTTAATAGTTTCTCCGGGTCAAGGCGTGGGATCCAGGCTTGATGATGGGCACAACTTCTTTTGTCCACTTGACAGGTCTCTGCGTTCTGATTCTGCTCAGGGACGGACCCAAGAACAAAGCAGCCATTTACTGCCTGTGGAGGAGAGGCCGGCCCTGTGGCACATCCAGGGCCTTGGAACACCTAGAGACGGATTTCTCTCTCCCTCCCCTTGGCTCCTTTCCACTCTGCAGCTAGTATGGAAAAGAAACCAGAAATAAACAGCACCAAAGAACAGGAATGGACACCCCTCCCCACTAAAGCGCACACATAGACTCTGAAGGGTAATTTGGCAAAGACTTCTGAAAACCAGAGATGAGCATCTCCTACCAGCCAGTACATCACTTATGCCTGTGCACAAGGAGACAGGCACAGAGATGCTTGCTGAGAGCTGCTTATCATAGGAAATGATGGGAAATAACTGAAACACTCATCCAGTAATGACTGCTTGAACAAGATGTGAAAGATACGGTACGTCAGGCAGCAGTTTTTTGTTTTTTGTTTTCTGAGAATGGGTCTTGTTCTGTCACCCAGGCTGAAGTACAGTGGCGTGATCTCAGCTCGCTGCACCCTCCATCTGCTGGGCTCAAGCAATCCTCCCGCCTCAGCCTCCCAAGCAGCTGGGACCACAGACGTCAGCCACCACACCTGGCTAATTTTTTTAAAACATTTTTCATAGAGTCAGGGTCTTGTCATGTTTCCCAGGCTGGGATGAGGCAGCAAGGTTTATTATTATTATTATTATTATTATTATTATTATTACTTTAAATAAAGATGGTGTCTCACTGTGTTGACCAGGCTGGTCTCAAACTCCTGGCCTGAAGTGATCCTCCCATCTTGGCCTCCTAAAGTGCTAGGATTACAGGCGTGAGCCACTGTGCCAGCTGAGCCAGCAGTTTTAAAAGAGCTATGTCTGCACTGAACAGCAGAGGTGGGTCTCTAAGACATATTACTGAGTGAAAAGGGGTTCAGCAGGATACATTTGGTAGAATCCTGATTGTGTAACATTCCCCCTTTACACACATAAAATGAAACACTGTAGAAATGCTTAGACAGCAAGATAGGCTGGAAGGATGTAAACCAAACTGAGTTGCTACCTCTGGGAAAAGAGTTTCGGAGTGACGCTTTTACCTGTAATCCTTTCATTTCTAAAAGTGAAAATAGATTGATCTGTTACTTTTGTCCCAACCATCTTCCTTCTTTTTAAAAAATGTGTTTTATTTTTTATTTAAACGGAGTCTCACTCTGTTTCCCAGGCTGGAGTGCAGTGGCACGATCTTGGCTCACCGCAACCTCCACCTCACAGGTTCAAGCGATTCTCCTGCCTCAGCTTCTCAGGTAGCTGGGATTACAGGTACCCGCCACCACGCCTGGCTAATTTTTGTATTTTTAGTAGAGACTGCTTTTCACCATGTTGGCCAGGCTGGTCTCTAACCCCTGACCTAAAGTGATCCGCCCACCTTGGCCTCCCAAAGTTCTGGGATTACAGGCATAAACCACCACGCCCGACCCATCTATCTTCTTTAGGGACATTGCGCCCCTATGTGGAGAAAATTTCATCCCAACCATTCACCTCCTTGGACTAACTAAAATAATTCTATAGTAGGTCAGGTCAGAAATAAACAGCATTCTGCAGGAAACAGTGGCTCATGCTCATGTAATCTCAGCCCTTTGGGAACCTGAGGTGAGAGGACTGCTTGAGGGCAGGAGTTTGAAAACAGCCTGCGCAACATAGTGAGACCCTGTCTCTATTTTTTAAATTAATAAAAGAAAATAAGAATAGTTAAAAGAAAGAAGGAAACAGGCTGAGCATGGTGGCTCACACCTGTAATCCTAGCACTTTGGGAGGCCAAGGTGGACAGACCGCTTAACCTCAAGAGTTCAAGACCAGCCTGGGCAACATGGTGAAACCCCATCTTTAATAAAAGTACAAAAAAAAAAAAAGGCCTGGCATGGTGGCTCTTGCCTGTAATCCCAGCATTTTGGGAGACCAAGGAGGGCAGATCACCTGAGATTGGGAGTTCGAGACCAGCCTGGCCAACATGGAGAAACCCCATCTCTACTAAAAATACAAAATTAGCCGGGTGTGGTGGCACATGCCTGTACTTAGGAGGCTGAGGCAGGAGAATCACTTGAACCCAGGAGGCGGAGGTTGCAGTAGGCTGAGATCGCGCCATTGCACTCCAGCCTGGGCAACAGGAGCGAAACTCCATCTCAAAACAAAAAGAAGTACAAAAAAAAATTAGCTGGATATGGTGGCTCTCAGCTGTAGCCCCAGCTACTTGACGGGGCTGAGGTGGGAGGATTGCTTGAGCTCAGGAAGCAGAGTACAGTGGTGCAATCTCAGCTCACTGCAACCTCTGCCTCCCGGGTTCAAGTGACTCTCCCCCCTCAGCCTCCTGAGTAGCTGGGATTACAGGCACAGTGAGATCGCATCACCATACTCCAGCCTGCCAGCCTGGGTGACAGAGTGAGACCCTGTCCCAAAACAAAAAAAAGAAAAGAAAAGAACACCCCCCCCGCCCCACCAAAAGAAAGAAAGAAAAAGAGAGAAAAGAAAGAAGGAAGGGAGGAAGGAAGGAAGGAGAGAAAGAGACAAAAAAGAAAAGAAAATGAAAAGAAAAAAGAAAAAAATGAAAGGAAGGAAATAAGGAAGACAGAGAAATCCTTAGGGGTAAACCCAGAAATTCTGCAAACATTCTAGTTTGAATCACCTCCGGTTAGATGTCCAGACCCATGAGCCAACAGTGACTTATTCCAGAGTGAAATTCCTTTAGGGCAGCAGAGCCGTCCGAGTTAGTTTGTGGTGGGCTGAAGTCTCCTGGAAATGAGGACGGCAGATACATATTGGAAAGCAAAGTCTTGGTTTCAGGAAGCAATATCACCTACTCTAACTAATAAAACACAAAACCACTTTGCAGCATTTTCAAGGAATGAATGTGAACAAATTCAGACATTATGCAAAGGGCAGTTGAGAAAGTCATTTCATTTCAGCCACGTCCGGCCCCCTCGCTGACTAGATGTATAGCCACATGCATCTCACCGACAGGACGGGCAAATAAATGGCCCTTGTGTTCGCGACAAGGAGCTGTGGACAGAATTCTGCAGTGTGCTGTTTTCTGTCCATCACTTGTTAAATGCCTGCCAGCTTTGGGAAAACAGCTGGGGGAGTTACTAGAGAAGACAAATGACATTCCCCACAACCCCCCATCCCCCTCAACCACCACCATTCGGGGCACCCAGCCCTGACCCCATCTTCCAGGGCAGAAGGAAGCTCCAGGTTTGGAGCCTGGCAGCCTCAGGTCCAGGTTTCCAGCCCTCTTCAGATGTGGCACAGCCAGACCACTCAGTGTTTCTCAAAGTTGGGCTCCTGAAGGGGTGCCACCCAAGCTGACTTTAGATGACACAGACTGGGCACTAAACACTGAATCTCATAATGAAAAAGCCATTTCGCTGCTATGACCATGCTGGTTCAATGCCACTTGGCCGGGAGAAAGTCTCAGCTTGATCTAGCCTGTCTTTAACACCTAACATTGGCCAATCTCCCTTTTTAACAAAGAAAAAGCAGGCCCCACGCTTATGTCATTCCACTGCTAACAGCATCTAGCTAGAATTGTGTTTGGCAATTGATCATGGTTTTCCATGAACATTCTATTTTTAGGAGTTTTTTTTTTTTTTTTTTCAGTTTAAAAGTAAGTTCACCAGATAAGGGAAAAGCTAACAAAAACCTAATAAAGTATAAAGTTAAATTAACAATAATGTATCCATAATGGTTCATTGGTCTTGACAAAGGTACCATATAATGTATGATGAACAGTTAAGAAAAACAAGAAATCCGTAGAGGGTGGATAGAGCCCTCTGTACTATCTTTGCAACTTTTTTGAAAATCTAAAACTATTCTGAAATAGAAAGCTTATTTAAGGCCGGTTGCAGTGGCTCACCCCTGTAATCCTAGCCCTTTGGGAGACTGACGCAGGTGGATCACCTAAGGTCAGGAGTTCGAGACCAGCCTGGCCAACATGGAGAAACCCCCCGTCTCTACTAAAAATACAAAATTTAGTCGGGCGTGGTGACACGGTCCCAGCTACTTGGGAGGCTGAGGCAGAATTACTTGAGCCTGGGAGGCAGAGGTTGCAGTGAGCTAATATCATGCCACTGCACTCCAGCCTGGGTGACAGAGCAAGACTCCCTCTCAAACAAAAAAAATAAATAAATAAAAGAAAGAAAGAAAGCTTATTTAAGTATCTTTAATGCCCCCCACCATAAATCCATGTTTTGTTTTGTTTTGTTTTGTTTTTTTAAGTGTATATATGGAGAGAAATAAAGATAAAGCAAATTGTAGGCTGGGCAAGGTGGCTCGCACTTGTAATACCAGCACTTTGGGAGACCGAGGGAGGATCGCTTGAGTCCCCGGAGTTTGAGACCAGCCTGGGCAAAATGGAAAAACCCTGCCTCCATTAAAAAAAAAAAAAAGTACAAAAACTTAGGTGTAGTCCTAGCTACTTAGGAGGCAGAGTTGGGAGGATTGGCTGAGCCTGGGAGGTTGAGGCCGCAGTGAGCCATGATTGTGCCACTGCACTCCAGCCTGGGCAGTGTCTGGGTAGGGTCTGCTGGCAACAGAGCAAGACCCTGTCTCAAAAAAAAAGAAAAGAAAAGAAAAGAAAGAAAGAAAGAAAAGAAAAGCAAATTGTGGCAAAATGTTAACAATTGGTGAATACAGCTAAGGGGTATCTGAATGTTTTTTGCACTATTCTTTCAACTTTCCTGTAGGTTTGAAATTTGTCAAAATGAAAAGTTGTGGGGGGAGGAAGTGAATCAATTTAAATACAAATATTAAGTACATAAGAGCCCAGGTGGCAAAGGAATATGGCCAAAGTTGTCAAGGTGGGAACTGAGTTGGTGGCATTTGGTGGACCCTAGATAGATAATATATATTATAATATAATTATATATATATTAGAGAGAGAGAGAGAAAGAGAGAGATGGAGTCTCGCTGTTGTTGGCCCGGGCTGGAGTGCAATGGTGTGATCTCGGCTCACTGCCACCTCCGCCTCCCAGGTTCCAGCAATTCTCCTGTCTCAGCCTCCCAAGTAGCTGAGATTACAGGTATCTGCCACCAGGCCCGGCTAATTTTTGTATTTTTAGTAGATGGGGTTTCACCATGTTGGCCAAGCTGGCCTCAAACTCCTGACCTCAGGTGATCCACCTGCCTCGGCCTCCCAAAGTGCTGGGATTACAGACGTGAGCCACCATGCCCAGCCTTCTTTTTCTTTTTTTGAGATAGAGTCTCGCTCTGTCACCCAGGCTGAAGTACAGTGGTGAGATCTTGGCTCACTGCAATCTCCACCTCCCAGGTTCAAGTGATTTTCCTGCCTCTGCCTCCTGAGTAGCAGGGATTACAGGAGCCTACCATCACACCCGGCTTTTAGTAGAGATGGGGTTCTGCCATGTTGGCCAGGCTGGTCTCGAACTCCTGACCCCAGGTGATCCACCTGCCTCGGCCTCCCAAAGTGCTGGGATTACAGGCATGAGCCACCGTGCCCGGCCTATATATATATATTTTAGAGATGAAGTCTCACTATGTTGCCCAAGTTGGTCTGAAACTCTTGGCCTCAAGTGATCCTTCTGCCTCGGCCTCCCAAAGTGCTGGGATTATAGGCGTGAGCCACAGTGCCTGGCCTGGGATGATTCTAAATGACCTTGCAAGTCCCTGAGCACCCACACCCACTCTCCGGTGCCCCAGAAGCTTCACCATCCATGGGAGTTCCCCCATAGAGGTGTCCTTGGAGAGTGCAGAGGGCACTTCAAGAGCTCAAAGCATCTGTAAACCTTGTAGTGAGTCAAGGGGCCACCTTTCATCTCCCACCCCTTGGCAACCAGAAAGTCCCTCTCCCTCTCCCAAGCCTCCACATGCATACACTCTCCAAATGCTGTGGCATTTCTCACACTGTCAAATGATTTCTGCACCTCTCTCCATGCTAGAGCATCCTCACCATGTAAAGAGGGCAGGAATATTCATCCCAGATGCTAGAACAAGGAAGAAATAGTCAAGGCCAGGCACAGCAGCCCACACCTGTAATCCCAGCACTTTGGGAAGCCAAGGCAGGAAGATTACTTGAGCCCAGGAGTTTGAGACCAGCCTGGGCAACATAGCAAGACTCCCATCTCAACAAATACTTTTTAAAAATTAGCCAGGCAGCTGGGCACGATAGCTCACACCTGTAATCCCAGCACTTTGAGAGGCCAAGGCAGGCAGATCATGTGAGGTCAGGAGTTCGAGGCCAGCCTGGCTAACATGGTGAAACCCTGTTTCTACTAAAAATACAAAAACTTAGCTGGGCATGGTGGCATGCGCCTGTAATCCCAGCTACTCGGGAGGACGAGGCAGGAGAATTGCTTGAACCCGGAAGGCAGAGGTTGCAGTCAGCCGAGATCGCACCACTGCACTCTGACTTGGGCAACAAGAGGGAGACTCCATCTCAAAAAAATATTAGCCAGGCATGGTGGCGTGTGCCTATGGTCCCAGCTACTCAGGAGGCTGAAGTGAGAGAATCTTGAGCCTGAGCAGTGGAGCCTGCAGTGAGCTGTGATGGAACCAAGCACTCTAGCTTGGGTGACATCAAAACCCCATGTCAAAAAACAATTTTTTTAAACGAAGAAATACTCTAGTAAGAAACAGTCATATAAATAAGGACCCACGGCCGGGTGTGGTATCTCATGCCTGTAATCCCAGCACTTTGGGAGGCCGAGGTAGGTGGATCATTTGAGGTCAGGAGTTCAAGACCAGCCTGGCCAACATGGCAAAACCTCATCTCTACTAAAAATACAAAAATTAGCCAGGCATGGTGGCACATGCCTGTAATCCCAGCTACTCGGGAGGCTGAGGCAGGAGAATTGCTTAAACCTGGGAGGTGGTGGTTGCAGTGAGCCAAGATCACACCACTGCACTCCAGTCCAGACAACAGAGTGAGACCCTGTCTTAAAAAAAAGAAAAAAAAAAAAAATAGGGACCCACAGCACCAAGTGCTCAGTGGAGGGGGAGGGCAGTAGAGGCAGAGGGATGGACCTCTGCCTTTGAGGACCAAAGGGGTATCCCGGGAAAGTATGTCAACAGGGTCTTGAAGGATGAGAGAACAGAAAGGTTCCCTGATCTTTCTAGATTGAGCCTCTGATATGGCCCTCAGGGGAGGGCCATGCCTGGCAGCCTAAGGGTCCTGCAGAGCCTTTTGGTCTCTGACCCCAAATCCACTTTTCCCTTTCTACTAAATGAACCTCAATCCTTTTAAGGTGCCAGCCTCTCTCCTGTGTCCTGTGGTTGTTCCCCCAGCCTGGATCTTTCCAGGTCCCACCCACCTTGCCTTTCACCTGGTTAATACCTTAACTCTTAACCCGCTGGAATCCAGCTAAGGAGTCTCAATCTCCCAAAGCCTTCTCCAAGTCCCCACACTGGGCACAGTGCTCCTCTACCAAGCATCCTGGCTGCCCCATGAGGGCAGAACTGTGTGAGCACATGGGCCGTGAATTTCCATCCCGGCTTCTCTGCTTCCAAGCTGCATGACTTTGGGCAAGTAACTTGGCCTCTCCGGGCCTCCATTTCCTCATCTGTAAAATGGGGATGACAACAGTGCCACATTGCGCTGCTGTGAGCATTAGGTGAAATAATACTTGGCTGCTCGATGTGCATATAGACCAGCAGATTGGGCGTTCCCTGGGAGGTTGCTGGTGCAGCATCCCAGGCCCCACCCCGGAACTATAGAACTAGATTCTGCAATTTTTTTTTTTTTTTTTGAGACGGAGTCTCACTCTGTTGCCCAGATGAAATGCAGTGGTGCAATCTCAGCTCACTGCAACCCTCCTCCTCCCAGGTTCAAGCAATTCTCCTGTCTCAGCTCCCAAGGAGTAGCTGGGATTACAGGCGCACGCCACCACGCCTGGCTAATTTTTTTGTATTTTTAGTAGACACAGGGTTTCACCATGTTAGTCAGGCTGGTCTCAAACTCATGACCTGAAGTGATCTGCCCGCCTTGGCCCCCCAAAGTGCTGGGATTAAAGGCATGAGCCACTGTGCCCGGCCTCTGCATTTTATTAGGATCTCTAAGTGATTCACATACTTGTTAAATGTGAGAAGCACTGAAACACTGTATGTAAAAAGGTGAGGCTGCCTGACACATACTTGGCTCCTTTTAAATGTATGTTGTTACTTATATGTAAAAAGTGAGGCATGCCTGACACAATACTGGCTCTATTAAATGTATGTTGTTCTATATGTAAAAAGGGTGAGTGCTGCTGCACATACTTTGGCTCCTATTAAATGTATGTTGTTGTTATCATCATCATCATCATCCCACAATATTGCCTGTTTTCTCACCCTCCTCCACCTGAGAGGAAAGACCACAGAGGGAGCATTTAAGCCAGCCCTAGTCAGAGGAGAATCACCAATCCCAGTGGTCTGAACATGAATGCCTGCAAACCTTGCCACCGAGGGCTACAGTACTCTGTGTCATGACTGCCATGGGCACCGCGGCATCCTTGTGCCTAGGGTGATTTTAAGTCATTTGTCTAATTCACATGGAAAAGCCAGACTGGAACCAGGCAACGCCACTCTTGGCTGAGCCGTTCTGGACTCATTACTTCCCAATGCCCAAGCATCCTTTGGATGAAGAGCAGAGACAGAGTCTGAGTTTGGGGAGAGGACTAGGGGATGGTACTTAACAGAAAGAAGAGTCTCCAAACCTATTCTACTTGGTAAAATCCATCATTTACCTGAGGATAATGGCACAAAAATTCTCCCCTATGATCAACCCCATCTACCTTCTGCCCTGATGGGAAAGGTCAGATTGCTGGAGTTTTTCTGGAGATAAATATTCTAATCCATCACTCCTAGGCGTCTCCGCTACTCTCATCATCACCCATCCTGAGCCTCATTCCACACCCTTTGATCCCATGTGACTAATCTATCAGATAGGAGTCGGCTCTGTGGAGCTGGCAAGGCCTTTGGAATGACAAGATCTCCCTCTGGCCTCAACCAGGACTTTAAACCTTGGTTCAGCAGAGGAATGAATCTGCCCTGAAATCTGGAGGCCTTATCAGTTTTGGAGATTAGCAAAGGCCGAGTCCTGACCTGAAAGAAAATCCCAGACACTCGCCACACTCCCTTTGGGATCTGCAAAGTCAAATTTTTTCAGAAACCAATTCCAGTTAAGTAAATAGTTTCTGCACATGAGTGCCCACAGGGTTTCTCAGAGGACCTGACATTCTCCACTTGGTGACTGTCATTTCCTTACAAACACAACATTGAAAGCGATCTTTGCATTCCCAAAATGATTCCGCCAGCTGAGGAATTCTACAGTTCTTCTTGCGTTCAGGGCTGCCACTTCATGCAACAGCCCCTAAATGCATCCTGTACGATTTGATAAGGGCCTCTTGACCCCACCGCCCCCACCCCATGCGTGTCTTTCTTTGCCACAAATTTCCAGCACGCTGTTCAAATATGTACCACCTAAATTGAACCCTCATGCTGGGAACACTAATGGGACGCCCCTTCAAAGCGACTTTCTACAACCCAACAGTTTACATGTTGCTGGAAACAATGGACTTAAGCACACAATTTATTTGTGTTGGCTGGTTTCATGCTGGTTGGAATCTGCTTTGGGGGGAAAACAAACCCTGCATCTGTTTAGATTTATAATTTATATTGAAAGCACAAATACCTCATAATAGGGCTAGAATGAGACCCGGTTATGGGCAGGAGTCACCATACGTGCTGGCTTTGTTCTTTCATGAATGCCCTAAGAGATTACAAACTGCCTTTTTAAAAATTTATTTATTTATTTATTTGAGACGGAGTCTCACTCTGTCACCCAGGCTGGATACAGTGGCACAATCTCAGCTCACTGCAGCCTCTGCCTCCTGGGTTCAAGCTATTCTCCTGTCTCAGCTTCCCAAGTGGCTGGGATTACAGAGGTGCATACCACCATGCCCGGCAAATTTTTTTTTTTTTTTAGTAGAGATGGCATTTTACCATGTTGGTCAGGGTGGTCTGGAACTCCTGACCTCAAGTGATCTGCCCAGCTCGGCCTCCCAAAGTGCTGGGATTACAGGCGTGAGCCACCGCACCCAGCCGACAAACTGCTTTTTATAATATTTAAGCCATCCTCTTTATTCCCCCATGCAACCCCCCACCTCCACCCCAGAGAAACATCTGCGGCAGGGGCTGTGCCCTGCTTGCCTGACCTCTACACAAGCACTCTGATCTGGCTCTTTTCCCCGCTGCCCTGTGGAGGTGCCTAGTCTGTACATAGTCCTGGTACCCAAGATTCGGGGGCTTCCCGGGGGGGACCAGCCACTGTTCTTAGGGGTTTGCATCAACTACCTCACTCCATCCTCACCACCCTCCCAAGCAATGGCATTGTCATGATCAGGGATTCCTCCATGATCAGGTGGAAACTGAGGCACCTTCCCAAGGTCCCACAGCTAATAAGTGACAGGGCCAGGATTCTAACTCAAAGGGTCTTGCTCTAGAATCCATGCGCTCAACTCTTAGATGCTTTTGCCGCGAAATCTACAGAATCACTGGCTGGATCGCTCCATTGCTTTGACTTTTCATTGCAGTGGAAGAGAAATAAGGCAAGTGGCAAGAAAATAAAATATCATGACTTAAAATATCAAAGCCACCAAAGCAAAAATGAGATCACTCTTCCCAGATGAAACCAAACAAGACCCAAACAAAATCTGGAACAGAACATATTCACCTGAGTGCACTGGCTCACACACCCGTAATCGTAGCACTTGGGGAGGCCAAGGCAAGAGACTGCTTGAGGCCAGGAGTTTGAGACCAGCCCAGGTAACATAACAAGACCCCCATATCTACAAAAAATTTAAAACGTAGCCAGGCACGGTGGCACATGCCTGCAGTCCCAGCTACTCAGAGGCTGAGGCAGGAGAATTGCTTGAACCCAGGAGACAGAGGTTGCAGTGAGCCAGGATCAAGCCACTGCACTCCAGCCTGGCCAACAGAGAGAGACTCTGTCTCAAAAAGAACCAAAAGGGCCAAGCGCCGGTGGCTCACACCGGTAATCCCAGCACTTTGGGAGGCCAAGGCAGGCGGATCACCTGAGCTCAGGAGTTCAACACCAGCCTGGGCAACTCGGTGAAACCCCATTTCTGCTAAAAATACAAAAAATTAGCTAGGCTTGGTGATGTGTGCCTATAGTCCCAGCTACTCAGAGGCTGAGGCAGGAGAATGGCTTGAACCCAGGAGACAGAGGTTGCAGTGAGCCAGGATCGAGCCAGTGCACTCCAGCCTGGGCGACAGAGCAAGACTCCAGCTCAAAAAAACAAACAGACAAACAACAACAACAACAAAAACCCTAATCTTCTTCACCTTCTTCACCCCCATCTTCAGGTCCAAAGAGATGCCAAGACCAGAGGGGAGGCTCAGGCTCCCAGAGGATCCTCCATCAGTAAGAAAGAGCCACAGCTGCCCTTCAGTTTTCAGGACAAGGGGCAGAAGAGCGCATTCCAGGGAACTTGCTGCCTGAATCACTACAAGCAGCGTCCCGGTAAGCAGGCCTCCTGGAACCCGTGCATGTGCCAGTGCTGCCTCTCTCATCAAAGGTGAGCCTATCTCTCCAACCACCTGCAGCAGGTGGTCACTGTGACATGCTTTGACACACGGATGAGGTGGAAATGACCGTGACAACTTTGGAACCAGGCCTCCACTTTGCACCTTCCACCTTTGTTTTTACTTTTTTGGAATTTCTTCTTTTCTTTTCTTTTCTTTCTTTCCTTTTTTTTTTTTTTTTTTCTTTCAGATGGAGTACTGCTCTGTTGCCCAGGCTGGAGTGCAGTGGCGTGACCATGGCTCACTACAGCCTCAAACTCCTGGCCTCAAGCAATCCACCCACCTCAGCCTCCCAAAGTGCATTAGCCACCATGCCTGGCCTGTTTGTTGGAACTTCAAGACCGCAAACAGGAAATAAGCTGGACTAGCCTACTAGAAGGTGGAAGCCCGGCTGGGCGTGGTGGCTCACATCTGTAATCCCAGCACTTCAGGAGGCCGAGGCAGGCAGATCACCTGAGGCCAGGGGTTCAAGATCAGCCTGGCCAACATGGTGAAACCCCATCTTTACTAAAAATACAAAAATTAGCCAGGCATGGTGGTGCATGCCTGTGGTCCAAGCTACTTGGGAGGCTGAGGCAGGAGAATCACTTGAACTTGGGAGGTGGAGATTGCAGTGAGCTGAGACTGAGCCACTGCACTCCAGCCTGGGCAACAGAGCAAGACTCTGCCAAAAAAAAAAAAAAAGGTGTGAGCTGGAAGAGCTGGTGAAGTGACCCGATGCAAGAGGAGGGAAGAATGTTTGAGGCTGAGGAGAAGAACCTGCACAGGTGATTCTTACCAGGAGGGGTTAGGTCAATCTAGAACCTGGCTCCATTTTACATATAAATACAGAGCACTTTTTGCATGGTTTTAACAAACACTGAATTTTCCTGGAATGCAGTGACCATGTAAATGGAGAAAGGCCTGTGCTTAACTTCGCTCAGGAATTCACCAAGCACTGATGACTGCTCTGGAGTAACATCCCTGGCATCAACTCCACGCAGCCACAATGCCCCACACCTGGATCTTTCTGCAATGATCACTGTCACCTGCAAAGCGTTTTCCCCTGTGAGTTCAGGCACCTGGATACTTCATTAGACCTTCCAGCATTAAAGTACATATGATTTGATTATAAGTGACTTTCCATTTATTCTCCTTGATTTTATAGTTTGAGAATTACACATACATGTTTTCATGATCTGGGTAGGTAGGTTATGTTATTTATGAATTTCATTTCAGGGTAGACGAGGAGGCACTATGTCTGGTAGGGCTGAAACCACAGGCATCTTCAAGCACCTCCTTTGGCTGTGTGAGAAGATGAACCATGCTGATGTAAGAACTAATAGGAGGTATGGAGTTAAGAGCTCAGAGGGCCAGGAGATGATGTCAGAGGAGGATGTGGGGAAATCAGAGCGCTCATGCACTGCTGGTGGGGATGTAAAACCATACAGCCACCATGAAAAATAGTCTCCAGGTTAAACATAGAATACAATTTTTTTTTTTTTTTTTTGAGATGGAGTCTCGCTCTGTCGCCCAGGCTGGAGTGCAGTGACAATCTCCACTCATTGCAACCTCCACTTCCAGGGTTCAAGTGATTCTCCTGCCTCAGCCTCCTGAGTAGCAGGGATTATAGGCGCCTGCCACCACGCCCAGCTAATTTTTGTATTTTGTTTTAGTAGAGATGGGATTTTGCCATGTTGGCTAGGCTGGTCTCAAACTCCTGACTTCAGGTGATCCACCCACCTCATTCTCCCAAAGTGCTGGGATTACAGGCATGAGCCACCACGCCCAACCCATAGAGTACAATTTGAACCAGCAATTCCACTCCTAGGCATATACCCCAGAGAAATGAAAATATATGTTCACATAAAAACTTGAACACAAATGTTCATAGCATCATATTCATAATAGCCAAAAAGTGGAAACAACCAAAATCTTCATCAACTAGGGAACGAACAAACAAAATATGGTCTATCTGTACAATGGAATATGATTCAGCCATCAGAGTATGAACTACTGGCCGGGCACAGCAGCTCATGCCTATCATCTCAGCACTTTTGGGAGTCTGAGGTGGGCGGATCACCCAAGGTCAGGAGTTCAAGACCAGCCTGGCCAACATGGTAAAACCCTGTCAGTACAAAAGTACAAAAATTAGCTGGGCATGAGGGTGGGTGCCTGTAATTCCAGCTACGCAGGAGGGTGAGGCAGAAGAATCACTTGAACCTGGGATGCGGAGGTTGCAGTGAGCCAAGATCGTGCCATTGCACTCCAGCCTGGGCAAGGGAGCAAGACTCTATCTCAACAAAAACAAACAAACAAACAAACAAAACCAAGTATGAACTACTAATACATGCTACAATGAATGGGGACGAATCTTGAAAACATTTTGGTAAGAACAAGAAGCCAGACACAAAAGGCCACCTCTTGTATGACTCCAATTGTATGAAATGTCCAGAATAGGCAAATCTAGAGATACAGAATGTAGATGGGTGGCTGCCGGGGGCTAGGGCTGGGGACAGCAGGGAGTGACAGCCAGTGGGTCTGGGGCATCTTTTATAGGTTATGAAAATGTTCTGGAATTAAATAGTGATGATAGTTGTACGACTCTGTGAATCTAAAAACCACATCTGATGCTGGGCGTGGTGGTTCATGCCTGTAATCCCAGCACTTTGGGAGGCTGAGGTGGGGGGATCACTTGAAGCCAGGAATTCAAAACCAGCCTGGGCAACAGAATAAGACCCCATCTCTACAAAAAATATTTAAAAATTAGCTGAGGGTGGTGGCATGCACCTGTAGTCCCAGCTACTTGGGAGGCTGAGGTGGGAGGATCACTTGAGTCTAGGAGGTTGAGGCTGCAGTGAGCCATGATTGAGCCACTATACCCCAGCCTGGGCAATAAAGCAAAATCCTCTCTTAAAACAAACAGCTCACACCTGTAATCCTAGCACTTTGGGAGGTCGAGGCAGGCGAATCACGAGGTCAGCAGATCGACACCTCCTGGTTAACACAGTGAAACCCTGTCTCTACTAAAAACACAAAAAAATAGCCAGGCGTGGTGGCAGGTGCCTGTAGTCCCAGCCATTCGGGAGGCTGAGGCAGGAGAATGGCATGAACCTGGGAGGCGGAGCTTGCAGTGAGCCAAGATCGCGACACTGCACTCCAGCCTGGGCAACAGAGCGAGACTCCGTCTCAAAAAAACACAAACAAACAAACACACATATGAAACCAAAAAGTGCATCTGTAAATTTAAAAAAAGAAAAGAAGAAAACAAAACAGGAATCACTGAACTGTATAATTTAAAGGGGTGAATGTTATGGCACGTGAATGATACGTCAAAAAACAAAGATGAAGCTGCAGAGATAAGGAGGGCACACCTAGACTAATCTGGAGCCATTGAGGGCTTTAGGCATCACAGTGGCAATACAGGTTTGCGTTTTAGAAGGATCACTGTGGGGGATGAACTGGAGATGGGCAAAAACAGATGGCTTTAAAAGGTGATGAAGGGTGAAGCATTTGGAACAAGCCTAGCTTGGGGCTTGAGCAGCTGGTGGAGGCGGTGCCATTCACAGGAATGTTGGCAGCAACGCGTTGGAAGCAGTTTGCACTAACTTCTGTAACCAGAGGCGCAATCACATGGAGGGTTGATAAGATAAGAGCTGGGAGAAATTACTTCTGACTGGTGGCATCCAGGAAAGCATTTGGAAGAGGTGGCATTTAAGCAGAACTTTGCAGGTCAGCATAGGGCATACAAAAATTCAAAGGGCAGCCTAGGAAGAATGAGTTGCACCAGCAAAGGTATGGGGGCTAGGAAGTGCCCAGGTTTGCTGGGATTCATTGGCCAGGTAAGATAGGAAACAACAATTATGGTAACAAAACTAACCAAAAAGCCTGTCCTTCCATTTTTCACAACCTCTCTATGAGGCAATAGCATCTTTTAATAGGAGCCAAGACTCAAAGGAGTCCAGGTGACATACCTAAGGCCACACAGCTATGAAAGGGCTGGCCAGTTTTGTTTATTTGTTCATTTTAAGAGACAGGGTCGGCTGGGCACAATGGCTCATACCTGTAATCCCAGCACTTTCCATTTATTCTCCTCGAGGCTGGTGAATCACTTGAGGTCAGGAGTTCGAGACCAGCCTGGCCAACATGGCGAAACCCTGTCTCTACTAAAAATGCAAAAATGTCCCAGGTGTGGTGGTGGGTGCCTGTAATACCAGCCACTCAGGAGTCTGAGACGGGAGAATCGCTTGAATTCAGGAGGCGGAGGTTGCAGTGAGCCGAGATTGCACCACTGCACTCCAGCCCGGGCGACAGAGCAAGGCTGTGTCTCAAAAACAAAAGAGACACGGTTTTGCTCTTTTGCCCAGGCTGGAGTACAGTGGTGCGATCATAACTCACTACAGCTTCAACCTCCTAGGCTCACGTGATCCTCTCACCTCAGCCTCATGAGGAGCAGGGATTACAGGCATGTGCCACCACACCAGCTAATGTTTTTAAAGAATTTTTTTGTAGAGATGGGCCAGGCACAGTGGCTCATGGCTGTAATCCCTGCACTTTAAGAGGCCTACACAGGCAGATCACCTGAGGTCAAGAGATTGAGACCAGCCTGGACAACATGGTGAAACCCTGTCTCTACCAAAAATACGCATGGTGACATGAACCTCGCAGTCCCACTACTCAGGAGGCTGAGGCAGGAGAATAGCTTGAACCCAGGAGTCAGATGTTGCTGTGAGTTGAGATCACACCACTGTACTCCAGCCTGGGTGACAGAGCGAGATTCCATCTCTACAAAAAAAAAAAAAAAAAAAAAAATTTTTTTTTTTGAGATGAAATCTCGCTCTGTCGTCCAGGATGGTCTCAAAATCCTAGGATCAAGAGATCCTCCAGCCTTAGCCTCCCAAAGTTCTGGGATTACAAACATGAGCCACTGCACCTGGCTGCTGGCCAGTTTTTAATCTCAGGTCTGTTTGAAAAAGAGGTACACAGATGGGTCCAGGCTAACTCGTGGCATGCAGACCTGATTTTTACAGTCAATAAAGTCATTCTTCCTCTTGAACTAGAAAACACTCTTCTCTGCATCTCTGTTTTGCATTACACATTCCAATCTCTCACATCTTTCAATAAGTTTTCTTGAGGGAGAAATTGTGCTCAATGTTTGGGAAATGTAATCTGCTCTACACAGGAGATGATTAAGGACTCTTGACACTTATATGTAGGGATGGAGAGTGTGTATATTTTAGGTGCCAGAGAAACTATAATCTGTGAACAATATATCAATTGGGGCGATGACAGCTGCTTAATATTAAATACGAGATGTGGGTTCTTTCTGCTGCTTAACTTCCCTCACTTTGCTCTGAGCAATAAGTATCAAAACCAAATACATATTCATTGAATTTTTGTTTCATTCTGTTTGGATTCCAGCTGTTGAGATATAATCCTTTTTATATAATACATTTGGAAAAAAAAAACACTTGCATCTTTACCTTGTGGTTTTAACAGCCATGGAAAAAGTCCTGGCCGGGTGCAATTGGCTTACGCCTGCAATCCTAACACGTTGGGAGGCCGAGGCAGGCGGATCACTTGAGCTCAGGGGTTCGAGACCTGTCTGGGCAACATGGTGAGACCCCCGTGTCTACAAAATATTTAAAAATTAGCTGGCATTGTGGCACACACTTGTGGTCCTAGCTACTTAAGAGGCTGAGGAGACAGGACTGCTTGAGCCCAGGAGGTGGAAGCTGCAGTAAGCCACGTTTGCACCACTGCACTCTAATAGGCAATAGAGCAAGACTTTTGTCTCAAAAAATAGAAATAAATAATAGGCCAGGAGTGGCGGCTCACACCTGTAATCCCAGCACTTTGGGAGGCTGAAGCAAGCAGATACTTGAGGTCAGGAGTTTGAGACCAGCCCGGCCAACATGGTGAAACCCTGTCTTTACTAAAAATACAAAAATAAAAAATTAGCCAGGTGTGGTGGCACTTGCCTGTGATCCCAGCTACTCTCGGGAGGCTGAGGCGGGGAATTGCTTGAACCCGGGAGGTGGAGGTTGCAGTGAGCCAAGAACTCGTCACTGCCCTCCAGCCTGGGCGACAGAGTGAGTCTGTGTCTCAAAAATAAATAAATAAATACATAAATAAAATAATAAATAAAAAGGCTGATTTAAGGGCCCCATCCCAGACCCAGTGAATTCAAATGTCCAGGAGAGATTGTTGTGTTTGTTTTTGCTGTTGTTGTTTTGTTTGTTTTTGTTCTTGTTTTGTTTTGAGACAGGGTCTTGTTCTGTTGCCCAGGCTGAATGAAGTGGCTCGAACATGGCTTACTGCAGCCCGGACCTCCTGGGCTTAAGCGATCCTCTCGTCTCAGCCTCCCAAAGTGCTGGGATTAGAACCATGAACCACCGTGCCCAGCCTACTCTGCATCCTACTCTACATCCTGATCAAACCTTAACATGCAATCTGTGTTATTTTGTGGCTGACACCACCAGTGCCATTTGTTGGTTCCCTCTTTGCCAGATAAAGGTAAAGTTATGTCGTGCTGTCTTGGGTCTGGGCCAAGGTAGTCTCAGCCTCTTAGAACCATACGGATTTTGACTGATCACCCCATTCACTCATAAGTGCAGACTACATGCCAGAACTATTTTATTTTTGTTTTGAAACAGGAGCTCGCCATGTCACCCAGGCTGGAGAGCAGTGGCACGACCTTGGCTCACTGCAGTCTCGACCTCCTGGCCTTAAGCAATCCTCCTGCCTCAGCTTCCAGGGTAGCTGGGACTACAGATGCATGCCACCATGCGTGGCTAATTTTTGTATTTTTTGCAGAGACTGAGTCCTTCGAAGTTGTTCAGGCTGGTCTTGAACTCCTGGGCTCAAGCAATGCTCCCACCTCGGGGTCCCAAAGTGCTAGGATTATAGCAGTGAGCCACTGAGCCTGACCAAAACTGTTTTAGATACTGGAAATAAAGCAGGAAAAAAACTAAGTCTGTGCCTCTCACGGAGGCCTTCAGGGAACTCAGGTTCTAGCAGGGAAGACAGACAAAGCAAGTAAATATGTCCAGAATCTGACCTGAAGCAGAGAGCTGGGGGCTTGAGGGAGTGGCAGAGGCAACTTCGAAGGACCTGAAGGCGGGAGGTGGTGTGGGAGGTAGATTGCGTAAAGGAGGAAAGATCACAGGAGATGGAAGGCTATTGTAAGTTTAGCATTGACTCTGAATGTGATAAGAAGCTTTCAGAAAGCTTTGACGGGATGAGGGACACCATCCGACAGGTTTTACCAGAATCGTTTCTGGCTTGTTGTATAGAATCAACTGGAGAGGGACAAGGGTAGATGCAGAGAGACCAGAGAAGAGGCTGGGCACAATGGCTCACGCTTGTAATCTCAGCACTTTGGGAGGCTGACGTGAGAGGATTGTTTGAATCCAAGAGCTGAAGACCAGCCTGGGCAACGTAACAAGATACTATCCCTACAAAAACATTTAAAAATTAGCCAGGCATGGTGGCATGTGCCTGTAGTCCAAACTACCTTGCAAGTTGAGGTGAGAGGATCGCTTAAGCCTGGGAAGTTGAGGTTGCAGTGAGCCGTGATCATGCCACTGCACTCCAACTGGGGCAACTAGTGAGACCCCATCTCTAAAAACAAACAAACAAAAAAACAAAAAAACTTCACTCCACAGATGGGGGATCTGAACTTGATCAATTTAGTCACCAATCTCTGGACCTCCTTTGGTGTGTTGAGAGTGGAGGAGAGTAGAAAGAGAACTGGATTTAGGTCCAAAAGACCTGCCCTCTGTCATTTACTGTGGGACCCTCAGCACAGATTTCACTTCTCTGAACCTCCCTATAAAGAGGGAACACCACCTCACCCAGCCACAGCACAAGATGATTATAAGGACTATATGAAATAATTAGGAGAGAGTGTGCCACCAATTATAAAAGGCAGAAAATCTTGGTCATCGGCCGGGCACGGTGGCTCATGCCTGTAATCCCAACACTTTGGGAGGCCGAGGTGGGTGGATCGCTTGAGGTCAGGAGTTCGAGACCAGCCTGACCAACATGGTGAAACCCCATCTCTACTAAAAATACAAAATTTAGCCAGGCATGGTGGTGCATGCCTGTAGTCCCAGCTACTTGGGAGGCTGAGGCAGGAGAATCACTTGAACTCAGGAGGTGGAGGTTGCAGTGAGCTGAGATCATGCCATTGCACTCCAGCCTGGGCGACAAGACTGAAATTCCATCTTAAAAAGAAAAGAAAATCTTGGTCATCATTTAGTTTCTCCTAAAGAGAACTGTGCTGGGAAACCTTCCACCTAAAGTTTCTGCCTCTAAACAGAAAATCACATCTTGCATCTCATCCTTGGGACAGCTATATTATCAACATTCTTAACTTTTTTTTTTTTTTTTTTTTGAGATGGAGTCTCGCTCTGTCGTCCAGGCTGGAGTGCAGTGGCGCCATCTCAGCTCACGGCAACCCCCGCCTCCCAGGTAAAAGCAATTCTCCTGCCTCAGCCTCCCGAATAGCTGGGACTACAGGTGTCTGCCACCATGCCTGGCTAATTTTTTGTATTTTTTAGTAGAGACGGGGTTTCACTGTGTTAGTCAGGATGGTCTCGATCTCCAGACCTCGTGATCCACCCGCCTCGGCCTCTCAAAGTGCTGGGATTACAGCTGTGAGCCACCGCACCCGGCCTATTATCAACATTCATTCATTTGGTAAATAATTCCTGAGTCTCCTGTGTGCCAGGAACACATTTTATCCAGCAGCAAAAGTAGACACAGTCCCTACCTTCATGGAGCATATTTTCTGGTGAAAGGACCATCCTCCTAACAGCCACCTTTTATTGAAGTCTACTACAATTTGAACACTTGCATATTATGTTTTAAATTGTGTGTGTGTGGTTTTTTTTGTTTTTTGTTTTTTGAGATGGAGTCTCACTCTGTTGCCCAGGCTGGAGTGCAGTGGCGCGATCTTGGCTCCCTGCAACCTCTGCCTCCTGGATTGGAGGAATTCTCTTGCCTCAGCCTCCTGAGTAGCTGGGATTACAGGTGCGCACCACCACACCCAGCTAATTTTTTGTATTTTTAGTAGAGGTGGGGTTTCGTCATGTTGGCCAGGCTGGTCTTGAACTCCTGACCTCAGGTGATCCACCACCACACCCAGCCAATTTTTTGTATTTTTGGTAGAGTTGGGGTTTCGCCATGTTGCCCAGACTGGTCACGAATTCCTGGGCTCAAGGGATCCACCCACCTCCATCTCCCAAAGTGCTGGGATTACAGGCGTGAGCCATTGCGACTGGAGTGCAGTGGCGCAATCTCAGCTCACTGCAAGTTCCGCCTCCCGGGTTCACGCCATTCTCCTGCCTCACCCTCCCGAGTAGCTGGGACTACAGGCACCTGCCACCATACCCGGATAATTTTATTTTTGTATTTTTAGTAGAGACGGGGTTTCACCATGTTAGCCAGGATGGTCTCCATCTCCTGACCTTGTGATTCGCCCGCCTTGGCTCCCAAAGTGCTGGGATTACAGGAAGGAGCCACCGCGTCCAGCCCCATGCCACCAGGTTTTTAAAGGAAATTTAAAAAATAATAACTCTATTGATCTTTCGAAAGTAGGAATTGATGGCCAGGCACGGTGGCTCACGCCTGTAGTCCCAGCACTTTGGGAGGCTGAGGCGGGTGGATCACTTGAGGTCAGGAGCTCTAGATCAGCCTGGCCAATATGACGAAACCCCGTCCCTACTAAAAATACAAAAATTAGCCGGGCGTGGTGGTGCATGCCTGTAATCCCAGCTACTCAGGAGGCTGAGGCAGGAGAAGCACTTTAATCCGGTAAGTGGAGGTTGCAGTGAGCTGAGATGGTGCCAATGCACTCCAGCTGGGGCAACAGAGCCAGTCTCTGTTTAAAAAAAAAAAAAAAAAATCAGCTGGGTGTGGTGTCACACACCTGCAGTCCTAGCCACTCCGGAGGCTGAGGCTTGAGTGCAGGAGGTCAAGGCTGCAGTGAGCCGTGATCACAGAACTGCACTCTACCCTGGGAAATAGAGTGAGACCCTGCCTCAAAAAAATAAAATAAATAAAGTAAACATTGAGACACAAGCCATTGCTATTTTTGACATTTCATGGGACCCTCTTAACACACCCATGGGGGATGCTGGGACCACTGTTTGGGAAACAGGTAAAACACACAGGGCTTTAAATCCTAACGTCATCACTTCCTGGCTGTGTGACCTTAAGTTGCTACACCCTGTTGGCTCTCAGTTTCCTCATCCATAATAGAGGATAATAATAGTTCCTATCTCCTAGGGCGGTTGTGAGAATTAAATGACATCCTGCCTATAAAGGCCTTAGCTTTGCACAGTCAACTCTCCACGAGTGGCAGCCATTATTATGGAAACCAAAGGTGGGAGGTTGGGGCCAGAGCCTGGAGACCTGGAAAGAACTGACTACTGTGCTAAGGGAGGGGAAGGGAGGGGGCAGGGCAGGTTGCTGCCTCTGCAGCCCTCAGCAGAGGCCTCCTGCAACTCCTCTGGATGTGACTTTTAGTTCTAGCGGGAGGTTATGAGTATCTGACCTGGGGGTGCTGCTACATGCCAACAGGAGAAGACCAGCTTGTTAGAGGTTGGTGTTTTGTTTTGTTTTGTTTTGTTTTGTTGTTTTGAGACAGTGTCTCACTCTATCGCCCAGGCTGGAGTGCAGTGGCATGATCATAGCTCATTGCAGCCTCAACCCTCTGGGCTCAAGTGATCCTCCTGCCTCAGCCTCCCAAGTAGCTGGGACTAGAGGCGTCCACCACCATGCCAGTTAATTTTTGCATTTTTTGTGGAGACAGGGTTTCGCCATGTTGCCCAGGCTGGTCTCAAACTATCCTCCTGCCTCAGCCTCTCAAAGTGCCAGGATTACAGGCATGAGCCACTGCGCCTGGCTGTGTTAGAGGTTTAGAATCAGGCAGCCACGTGGATATGGGGAGTGACGGAGAAAGAGGGTTCAAAATAAAGTTAGAGTCCTGGATGACTGGAAAGATAGTGGTGCTGTTAACAGAGATGGATTACATGGGAGATAGAGCAGTGGAAGACAAATGATAACACTTAGGACACAAAGAGTTCAGAGAGGGATTAAAGTGTAGGGAGTGTCCATGGAATTTTGGTACATGGCCACTTCTTGTCCTTAAATAACCTCCGAACCCACGGAAACATTATCTTTCCATATCACCCTAAAGACTGTGCAGCAGTGATGAGCAAAATGACTCTGACCTCAATTAAATCGGAATTCTAGGATTACACAAGCTCCTTTGGCGTTTCTTGCTAACGCTCCTTTCTCTGGCTCCGATTCCCCACTTGCCGCTCAGACAGTGCCCTCTGTTGGAAACCTCAACCACAAATCCCCGTCCTCGACTCCATGGCAAGAAGCACCGAGAAGGAAACAAACACCTTCCGGGAGCTTTTCACACACATCGTTCTCATTTTATCCCTGCAGTTGCTTGGTGAGGTTTCTGTGTCCAACCTGGGGAAGCTGAGGCAGCATGTCCCAATCACAGCCAGAGCACAGCCGAGATCGGAACTCAGGGTGGCTACCTTCAAAGTTGTGCTTCACTCCCTCTACCTAGCTGTGGCTGGAGGATGATTTGACAAAGGACTTCAAGATACAATCTCAAGGACAGAGGTTTATTTGACATGAATTGAAAGCCTTCCCACCTGAGTCTGTGCAGGGCATCGTACCAGACAAGGTAAGTAGCCACGGGGCTTTTAAGAGGATGACAGGAACACCGGAATCTTGCTGGATAGAGTCCAGAGGCTGTGTTCTTGGCTCGCCCTCCCACCATGTGACCCTGTCAAGCTCTTCCCCATTCAGCCTCTCGATCTGCAGAAGTAGGGGCAGGTTCAACGTCGAACTTTCCAACATTAACAACTGATCACAACTGGTACTATCTTTCAGGAGGATGATTTTGGCAGTGCATACAAAATTTTAAAAAAGGGCACAACCAGTTAGCCGGGCGTGGTGGCACACACCTGTAGTCCTATCCCAGCTGCTCAGAAAGCTCAGGTGGGAGGATCACTTGAGCCCAGGAAGTCGAGGCTGCAGTGAGCTATGACCACACCACTGCACTCCAGCCTGGATGATAGAGTGAGACCCTGTCTCAGAAAAAATAAAAAATAAAAAATACACACCCGCTCACTTCTTGGAATCTATCCTAAAGAAATATACACATAAGTGCATAGGATATACCACAGGATGTTCACTGCAACACTTATGAGTAATAATGACCTAAATGTTCACCATCATAAGACTGCCTTGTGATACACTATACCTTGGGAAACTACACAGCAACTAAAAAGAATGAGGAAGAGCACATAGGTGGTAAAATGAAAGCATCACCACTGATATATGAGTGAGTGCAACAAGAAAGGTTCATTAACAAAAAAATTATACATGGTGTAAGCCCATTGCTATATTTGTATGTGCATAATAAAAGAAAATATAAGGAGAGATTTTCCTTTTCCCCCTATGAAATGCTCTACTTTTCTTTTTTTTTTTCTTTTTTTTTTTGAGACGGAGTCTCGCTCTGTCACCCAGGCTGGAGTGCAGTGGCACGATCTTGGCTCACTGCAAGCTCCACCTCCCGGGTTTACGCCATTCTCCTGCCTCAGCCTCCCAAGTAGCTGGGACTACAGGAGCCCGCCACCTCACCCGGCTAGTTTTTCGTATTTTTTAGTAGAGACGGGATTTCACCGTGTTAGCCAGGATGGTCTCGATCTCCTGACCGCGTCATCCGCCCGTCTTGGTCTCCCAAAGTGCTGGGATTACAGGCTTGAGCCACCACACCCGGCCCAAAATGCTCTACTTTTATAATAAAACTTACAATTATTATTATTTTATTGGGTTGTTGTTTTTTGTTTGTTTTTTGAGGTGGAGTCTCACTCTGTCACCCAGGTTGGAGTGCAGTGGTGCAATGTGAACTCACTGCAACTTCTGCCTCCTGGGTTCAAGCAATTCTCCTGCCTCAGCTTCCCCAGTAGCTGGGATTACAGGCATGTGCTACCACACCCAGCTAATTTTCGTATTTTTCGTAGAGATGGGATTTCACCATGTTGGCCAGGCTGGTCTTGAACTCCTGATCTCAGGTGATCCTCCCACTTTGGCCTCCCAAAGTGTTGGATATGGTTTTGTTTTTGAGACAAGGTCTTGCTCTGTCACAATGCTCTGTCACAAGTCATGGCACGATCACGGATCACGACTGACTGCCATCTCTACCTTCCAGGCCCAAGCGATCCTCTGACCTCAGCCTCCTGTGTGGCTGGGACTACAGGTACACGCTACCACACCAGCTAATTTTTGTATTTTTTGTAGAGACTGGGCTTCACCATGTTACTCAGCCTGGTCTCAAACTCCTGGGCTCAAGCAATCTGCCTGTCTCGACCTCCCCAAAGTGCTGGGATTACAAGTATGAGCCACTACACCTGGATAATAAAATTATTTTAAAATATTTTATCTGTAGGATGCTTTACAAGGCAAGTCTATCTGGGTCAGTTTGAGTAAGCAGTTTGAGTTATTTATATATATGTGTATATAAAGAATATATATAAATTATATATATAAATAATATATATATTTTATATCATATAGCTATAAGTAGATGGGAAGTATGGTGGGTATATAAGGGTGGATAGGTGACGTGTATATTTTTTTGAGACAGGGCTTGCTCTGTTGCCCAGGCTGAACTGCAGTGGCACAGTTACAGCTTATTGCAGGCTCGACCTCCCAGACTCAAGCAATCCTCCCACCCCAGCCTCTCTAGTAGTTGGGACTACAGGTATTCATCACCACACCTGGCTAATTTTTTATTTTTTGTAAAAACATGGTCTCCCTATGTCACCCAGGCTGGTCTTGAATTCCTGGGCTCATGTGATCCTCCTGCCTCAGCCTCCCAAAGTGCTAGGATAACAGGCATGAGCCACCGCACCCAGCAAGTTTGAGTTATTAAACTACCAATGGAACTTGATGAGAGATTTGCTTAAAATTCTTCAGATTCAGGTGTATCTAGTGCTTAATGCTTCACCTTCACCCAATAGCTTTATGAAATAGACTATCTGACAAGTTAAGACATTGAGGCCTCTGAACTCTAATTTTTAATTTTAAAATTTATTTATTTATTTTTTACAGAACACTTCACAAATTTGTGCGTCATCCCTGTGCAGGGACCATGCTAATCTTCTCTGTATCATTCCAATTTGAGTAGCTCTGCTGCTGAGCCAAGCACCAGAATCTAATCTTTAAGGCTTTTTCTACTACATAGATAATTGAATCCTATGGGTTCCCACAAAACTATTTATGTTCCTATTATCTGGGGTCTCAAATATATGAGGACATTTACCACACTGTATTGTAATTGTGTCCTCAAGCACAATACTACTCTAAATGTACTCTGTTGATTCTTTTTTGTTGGTTGGTTGGTTGGTTGGTTTTTGAGACGGAGTCTCGCTCTGTTGCTCAGGCTGGAGGGCGGTGTCGCGACTTCGGCTCACTGCAACTTCCGCCTCCCAGGTTCAAGCAATTCTCTTGCCTCAGCCTCCCGAGTAGCTGGTACTACAGGCACATGCCACCACACCCGGCTAATTCTTGTATTTTTAGTAGAGACGAGCTTTCACCATGTTGGCCAGGCTTGTCTCGAACTCCTGACCTCAAGTGATCCACCCGCCTCAGCCTCCCAAAGTGCTGGGATTACAGGCGTGAGCCACCGTGCCAGGCCTCTGTTGAATCTTAAACTAAAAAATTAAAATTTGTATTTTGTATGTCTTTGAGGTTTTAAATTTTATTTTCTGGTAATTTATTTTATTGTATTTTACAGCAGTATCCACCTGCAACATTTGGACAATTTAAAAAACCAGTACTTTAGCACTCTGAGAGGCACTGGGCTGCCAGAGAAAGAGTTGTCTAAACTGAGGAAAGTAGTTTGGTGTGGTGGCTCATGCCTGGAATCCCAGCACTTTGGGAGGCCAAGGTGGCAGATTGCTTGGGCCCAGGAGTTCGAGACCAGCCTGGGCAACATAGCAAAACCCCATCTCTATTTAAGTTTAAATAAAGAAGAATTTAAAGAAAAAATAAGCTGTGGCAGGTGCTCCATGTTTGGTGTATGAACGAATACATCACTGAAGGAATGACTATCTGAGTGTGAGAGAATCAGCCACATGAAGAAAAATGCCCAGAATCCAGGTTTCTCATTGAGAGCCATTCAAAGGGTGAGAGCTTAGGATGTCAAGTTCATGGCCACACTTAATAATGCACATCACTAAACCTGCTCCCTTCTGATTTTAAAGACGGATGTGGGAGACCTTTCTCCCCCAAGTCATAGAACTGATCAACAAAGAAAAGAATACCAAAAACAGCCACACATAAATAACAAGCAGTATTTACTGCTCGTGATTTTAAAACTCAAACTAGGTTAGTAGACTTAGATAAACATTCTCCTTACCATTTTCACCAAGTAACAGGAAACACAACCCATATGCACAAATATCCTATTTTATGGACTGCTGGTTTTTGGGTTTTGTTCTGAGACAGGGTCTCACTGGAGTGTAGTGGTGCGGTCATGGCTCATTGCAGCCTTAACATTCCCGGCTCAAGCAATCTTCCCATCTCAGCCTCCTGAGTAGCTGGGACTACAGTCAAACGCCACCACACCTGGCTAATTTTTTAAATTTTTTATAGAGACAGCGTGTTGCTGTGTTGTAGCATGTTAACCAGGCTGGTCTCGAACTCTTGCCTCAGCCTCCCAAAGTACTGGGATTACAGGTGTGAGCCACCACATCCAGTCAAGGACTACTGTTTGAAGTGGAGGCTTTTGAACACACTTACCCCAGGATGATGAAACTGAAGAGTGAGGAGGATTTAGTCCTAGGGCACAAGTTCCTCAAGTCTACCTTGAAGTGCTTCAACTGTGCAGGAAACAGCTTCCACCTGAAGTTTCTGCCTCTAAACGGGAGCAAAGATGCCCCACTCAAGAAAAGTGCCAGGCACACCTTGCTCCGCTTTGGAAATTCCCACTGGCACTTTCCAGAAACAAGTAGGTCCCTTTATACGTAAAGGCACCTGGGGTGGGGTGCGGTGGCTCACGCCTGTAATCCCAGCACTTTAGGAGGCTGAGGCAGGCGGATCACCAGAGGTCAGGAGTTTGAGACCAGCCTGGTTAACGTGGTGAAACCCCATCTCTAGTAAAAATACCAAAAATTAGCCTGGTGTGGGGACGCACACCTGTAATCCCAGTTACTTATGAGGATGAGGCAGGAGAATCGCTTGAACCCAGGAGGAGGAGGTTGCAGTGAGCCAAGATTGTGCCACAGCACTCTTGCCTGGGTGACAGAGCAAGACTCCGTCTCAAAAAAAAAAAAAAAAAAAAAGGCACCTGGAATTCTGGAATTACAAAAATGGCATTTTTTTCCCCCTGCAGAGTTGTGCAGTACAAAGCAATGTCAGAGCAGCCCTCAGTCCTCATCCCAGGCTACTCCCTTCCTCATGGTGTAAATCTTTTAGGCAAACCTGTTTATTCTCCCCTCTAAAGTGTCAATCTTCACATCTGCAAATGGGATCATCATAATAATAGTACCTGGATTAATGTGAGGATTAAATAGCACAGTGTGTGTAGAACCCTTAGCCTGGGCCTGACACAGTGAGCCTTTGATGAGCACAAGCTTGGGGCTCTTTCTTATCACAAGCCAAAATAGAAACCCAAAGAAGTCCGGACCGGTGACAGATACCGTTTATTCAGCACATGCCATGTGCCAGAAACAGTGTTAAGTAAGATCTTTATTAGTTGGTGGGATGCTTTCTTTTCTTTTTTTTTTTTTCTTTTAAGAAACAGGGTCGGCCGGGCGTGGTGGCTCACGCCTGTAATCCCAGCACTTTGGGAGGCCAAGGTGGGCAGATCACTTGAGGTCAGGATTTGAGACTAGCCTGGCCGACATGGTGAAACCCCATCTCTACTGAAAATGTAAAAATTAGCTGGGAGTGGTGGCAGGTGCCTGTAATCCCAGCGACTCGGGAGGCTGAGGCAGGAGAATCACTTGAACCCAGGAGGCGGAGGTTGCAGTGAGCAGAGATTGTGTCACCACACTCCAGCCTGGGCAATAAGAGCAAAACTCTGAGAAAAAAAAGGGAAGGAAGGAAGGGAGGGAGCGAGGGAGGGAGCGAGGGAGGGAAGGAGGGAAAGAAAGAAAGAGGATCTTGCTCTGTCACCCAGGCTGGACTGCAGGGGCACAATCGTAGCTCACTGCAGCCTCAAAATTCTGGGCTCAAGCAATCCTCCCACACCCCTCAAAGTGTTGGGATTACACACATAAGCCAGCATGCCCAGTGCTAGTGGAATTCCATTTTTTCTTTTTTTTTCCTGTGTGTGTGTGGTGTTTATTTGTTTGTTTGTTGGTTGGTTTTTGAGACAGGGTCTCACTGTGTTGCCCAGGCTGGAATGCAGTGGCACAAACATAGCTCACTGGAACCTCAACCTCCTAGGCTTAAGTGATCCTCCTTCCTCAGCCCCCCAATTAGCTGGGACTACAGGCGTGCAACACCACGCCGGGCTAATTTTTGTATTTTTTGTAGGGATGGGATTTCCCCATGTTGCCCAGGCTGGTCTCAAACTCCTGAACTCAAGCAATCCTCTCTCCTCAGCCTCCCAAAGTGCTGGGATTCCAGGTGTGAGCCGCCACACCCAGTGTGGTAGAGTTCTTAGTACAACTCTCTGGAGTAGCTACTCTCAGTGTCTCATTTTATTTTACTTTTTATTTATTTATTTTTGAGACAGGCTCTCCCTCTGTCACCCAGGCTGAAGTGCAGTGGCATGATCACAGCTCACTGCAGCCTCAACCTCCCAAGCTCAAGTGATCCTCCCACCTCAGCTTCCTGAAGAGCTCAGAATACAAGCATGTGTTACCACACCTGGCTAATTTTGTAGAGATGAGGTCTCACTATGTGGCTTAGGCTGGTCTCGAACTCCTGGGCGCAAGTGATCCTTCCACCTTGACCTCCCAGAGTGCTGGGATTCCAGGTGTGAGCCACTGTGCCTGGCCCAGCATCTAATTTTAGAGAGCCAGAAAGGTGAGGTCCCCTGTCCAAGCTCTCCCAGCTCAGAAAGGCTCCCTGCCTTTCTCCCCATCACCCCACTTTCATGACATTCATGCCCTGTTCTTGTCCTCTGCTGTGTTTCTCAGCCTGAAATCGTGGGCATCAACTCTGGCCAGCTTTGTTGTTGTTCTCAAGCTTCTGTCATCATTGGTATAATTTTACATAAACTTCGCATTCCTTTAAATTTCAAAAAATATGTTCACTTCCTTTTTTTTTTTTTTTTTTGAGACGGAGTCTCGCTCTGTCGCCCAGGCTGGAGTGCAGTGGTGCGATCTCAGCTCAATGCAAGCTCCACCTCCCGGGTTTACGCCATTCTCCTGCCTCAGCCTCCCGAGTAGCTGGGACTACAGGCGCCCGCCACCTCGCCCGGCTAGTTTTTTGTATTTTTTAGTAGAGACGGGGTTTCACCATTTTAGCCAGGATGGTCTCGATCTTCTGACCTCGTGATCCGCCCGTCTCGGCCTCCCAAAGTGCTGGGATTACAGGCTTGAGCCACCGCGCCCGGCCTATGTTCACTTCTTAAATATCTCCTGGGGGAGAAAAGAGTTCTATAAATGATTTCGTTCTCCCCGCCTTTGTGTTGAACTTAAAAAGGCGAAGTCACTGGATCTCCGTTAACAAGTCATGTTGTTTATTGGTTTATTTTCATTTTGGAAACTCTTCTCCATGGTTAACCACTCTTCCTCCTCCTTAAAAAATCCCATGAGGAATTCGGATCAGACACTGGGGCTGTGGGGCAGATCCCTGGGAGGATATCATGTTTCCAGAAGGCTCCTAGAAGCCAACAGGCATTGCAACCTGACTCTTAACTGACTTTTTACCTGTAGGATTATCTCCGGGCAGGAGGAAAAAGACACAGGCATGCTTTCTGGTCCCAAAGAAAATGATGTATTTCATGAAGGAAGAAAGAGTTTTAAACCAATAATTGAAATTCATTTGACCATAAAAAAGGCTGTATAAAAGCGTAAGGACTCTGGAACCCAACTGCTTGGGTTTCAATACCGCACAGCTCTGCCACTTATCTGTGTGATGCTGGCCAAGCTATTAAACGTCTCTGTGCCTTTATTTCCAATCTGTAAATTGAGGATGATAACAGTACCTAAATCCATATGTTTTGATGAAGATAAAATAGGGTGTGCAAGGAACTAGAAGGTTTCTTGGGACTCTCAGGACTAAAACTGGGAAAGTCACAAGCAAACTGATATGTGCCCATCACCTTAAGATGAAATGAGAGGCCAGGTGTGGTGGCTTACGCCTGTAATCTCAGCACTTTGGGAGACTGAGGTGGGCGGATCACTTGAGGTCTAGAGTTCGAGACCAGGCTGTCCAACATGGTGAAACCCTGTCTCTACCAAAAAATATAAAAATTAGCCAGGCATGGTGGTACGTGCCTGTAATCCCAACTACTCAGGAGGCTGAGGCACGATAATCACTTTAACCTAGGAGGTGGGAGTTGCAGTGAGCCGAGATCGCACCACTGCATACCAGCCTGGGTGACAGAGTGAGACTCCATCTCAAAA
>NW_016808980.1:1589880-1631292 GCF_001698545.2 Rhinopithecus bieti
GGATCACTTGAGGTCTAGAGTTCGAGACCAGGCTGTCCAACATGGTGAAACCCTGTCTCTACCAAAAAATATAAAAATTAGCCAGGCATGGTGGTACGTGCCTGTAATCCCAACTACTCAGGAGGCTGAGGCACGATAATCACTTTAACCTAGGAGGTGGGAGTTGCAGTGAGCCGAGATCGCACCACTGCATACCAGCCTGGGGGGAAGAGTGAAGCCCCATCCAAAAAAAAAAAAAAGAAAAAAGATGAAATGAGAGTGTACATGTACCTTTATTCATCTATTTTTAATTTTAAAATAATTTTTTATTTATTAATTAAGATGGGGTCTCACTGTATTGCCCAGGCTGATCTTGAAACTCTAGGCTCAAGGAATCCTCCCACTTCGGCCTCTCAAAGTGTTGGGATTACAGGCAATGAGCCACCAAGCCCAGCCTACCTGTACCTTTAGAAACAACACCTGCACTTTTGTTTTGTTTTGTTTTTTAGATGAAGTCTCGCACTGTCACCCAGGCTGGAGTGCAATGGCATGATCTTGGCTCACTGCAACCTTAGCCTCCCGGGTTCAAGCAATTCTCCTGTCTCAGCCTCCCAAGTAGCTGGGATTACAGGTGCCCACCACCACATCTGGCTAATTTTTTGTATTTTTAGTAGAGATGGGGTTTCACTGTGTAGGCCAAGCTGGTCTTGAACTCCTGACTTCGTGATCTGCCCACCTCGGCCTCCCAAAGTGTTAGGATTACAGGCGTGAGCCACCGTGCCCGGCCAACACCTGCACATTTTAATGTTCCTTCATCTTTTCTGTGATTATTTGTGGCTGCCTCCAGCCATCGTTGATTCCTTGCCTGTGGTCCTCATTTCTTCAATATCTACTCTGCGGGGACCCATGATATGCCTTTTATTCCTATCACTACACTGACTTGTTTCCCAAAGTTCCAAATACATGTTCTGGCCAGTCATGGGACAGCTATTAAGATAATTTATTAAGTGCCAGGCAAAGAGCTTTTCAACAAATCCTTCAGGCTTTTCTTCTTCCTCAATTTTTAGGCAACACGTAACTTAAAGGTTAAAATGGGGATAATAGGCTCCTCCCCTTGCGTGAATGCCCACGATGGTTTTTGCTTATCTGTCCACTCCTCCTCTGTCTCTTAATAGCTGAAGAGCCTGGTGCGGTGGCTCCTGCCTGTAATCCCAGCACTGTGGGAGGCAGAGGCAGGTGGATCACTTGAACCCAGGAGCTGAGGCCAGCCTGGGCAACATAGTGAGACTCCATCTCTACAAAAAAATAAATAAAATTAGGTGGACATGGTGGCACATGCCTGGGGTCCCAGCTACTTGGGGGGCTGAGGTGAGAGGATCGCTTGGGCCTGGGAAGTCAAGGCTGCAGTGAGACGTGATTGTGCCACTGCACTCCAGTCTGGGCAACAGAGTGAGACCGTCTCTAAAAAAAAAAAAAAAAAAAACCAAATAGTTGAATGATATGAATTATAGTGACAATTTTGGGGGCGCTTACTATGTATAATACTAGGCACTATATCAAACCCCTTAAAAATAGCTCATTGGATCATTATGAAAAATCCCGCCGGGCGCGGTGGCTCAAGCCTGTAATCCCAGCCACTTTGGGAGGCCGAGACGGGCCGGAAATCACGAGGTCAGGAGATCGGAACATCCTGGCTAACACGGGAAACCCCGTCCTCTACTAAAATTAAACAAAACTAGCCGGGCGGGGTGGCGGGCGTCTGTAGTCCCAGCCCTACTCGGAAGGCCTGAGGCAGGGAATGGGCGTGACCCGGGAGGCGGAGCTTGCAGTGAGCCGAGATCCGGCACCTGCACTCCACCTGGGCGACAGAGCGAGACTCCGCTCAAAAAAAAAAAAAAAAAAAAAAAGAAAAACTCCAAGGAATAGGTACCATTATTATTTTATTTTATTTTATTTCTTATTTTTTTGAGACAAAGTCTCACTCTTTTGCCCAGGCTGGAGTACAGTGGCATGATCTCGGCTCACTGCAAGCTCTGCCTCCTGGGTTCACGCCATTCTCCTGCCTCAGACTCCCGAGTAGCTGGAACTACAGGTGCCCACCACCACACCAGGCTATTTTTTTGTATTTGTTAGTAGAGATGGGGTTTCACCGTGTTAGCCAGGAGAGTCTTGATCTCCTGACCTTGTGATCGCCCGCCCCAGCCTCCAAAAGTGCTGGGATTACAGGCGTGAGCCACCACGCCCAGCAGCATTATTATCCCCATTTTACAGATGAAGAAACTGAGTCAGGGAGGCCAGCTCACTTCTCCTAGTGGCAGAACCAGGACTTGAACCCAGGTATGACTCCAGAGCCCTTGCTCCAAGCATTTCACTATTCTGTTTCCTCTTCCTTCTCCTGCTTCAACTGTGCTTTCTGGCCAAGTTTCTGCCTTGGTGACAAGGCTCTGAGCAGGAAGCCTCACCTCTTCAAGACTCAGTCTGCTCTCCTTTTTTTTTTTTTTTTTTTTTGAGATGGAGTCTCGCTCTATCGCCCAGGCTGGAGTGCAGTGGCGCAATCTCGGCTCACTGCAACCTCTGCCTCGCAGGTTCACACCATTCTCCTGCCTCAGCCTCCCAAGTAGCTGGGACTATAGGCGCCTGCCACCACACCTGTCTAATTTTTTTGTATTTTTAGTAGAGACGGGGTTTCACTGTGTTAGCCAGGATGGTCTCAATCTCCTTACTTCGTGATCCACCTGCCTCGGCCTCCCAAAGTGCTGGGATTACAGCCATGAGCCACCGTGCCCAGCCTGCTCTTCTTTTTTTGAAAAATAGAAACATGGTGTATCAATACCAAATAGTTGTGAGGATGGAATGCTTGTGAGATGCATAGCACAGTGTTTGCAGCCACTATGATCAGTATTATATGAGTATTTTGATTATTATTCCATTACTATGTCCCTGTTGTAGACTGAATTGTGTTCCCCAAAAAGATAAAGTCTTAACCTCCAGTATCTGCGAATGAGACTTTATTAGGACATAGGGCCTTTGCAGATGTAATCAAATTAAAACGAGGTCAGGCCTGGCATGGTGGCTCACATCTGTAATTCCAGCACTTTGGGAGGCCAAGGTGGGTGGGTCACCTGAGGTCAGGAGTTCGAGACCAGCCTGGCCAACATAGTGAAACCCCCATCTCTACTAAAAGTACAAAAATTTAGCTGAGTGTGGTAGCAAGCGCTTGCAATCCCAGCTACTTAGGAGGCTGAGGCAGGAGAATCACTTGAACTCGGCAGGTGGAGGTTGCAGTGAGCCAAGACGCCACAGCATTCCAGCCTGGGCAACAGAGCAAGACTTCACCTAAAAAAAAAAAAAAAAAAAAATTAAAATGAGGTAGCCGGGTGCAGTGGCTCATGCCTGTAATCCCAGCACTTTGGGAAGCTGAGGTGGGCGGATCACGAGGTCAGGAGATCGAGACCATCCTGGCGAAAACAGTGAAACCCTGTCTCTACTAAAAATACAAAAAAATTAGCTGGGCATGGTGGCGGGCGCCTGTAGTCCCAGCTTCTCGGGAGGCTAAGGCAGGAGAATGGCGTGAACCCGGGAGGCAGCAGAGCTTGCAGTGAGCTGAGATCGCGCCACTGCACTCCAGCCTAGGTGACAGAACAAGACTCCGTCTCAAAAAAAAAAAAAAAAAAATTAAAATGAGGTCATTAGAGTAAGTTCTAAATTCAATCACTGGTACCCTTATAAAAATAGACACAGAGACAGACAGACAGACAGACACACACACACACACGGAGAACACCACATGATGCACGTGATGATGGAGGCAGAGATCAGAGTGATTCAGCTGCCAGTCAAGGAACACTAGTGACTGCTGGCAGCCACAGAGGCAGGGAGAGAGGCACGGAACAGCCTGTCCCTCCAAGACTCCAGAAGGAGCCAACCTTGCCAATACCTAGATTTCAGACTTCTAGCCTCCAGAACTGTGAGACAGCAAAATTGTGTTGTGTTAAGCTACCCAGTGTGTAGTACTTTGTGAACAAATTCAGTTCCTGGCCAGGCGCAGTGGCTCATGCCTGTAATCCCAGCACTTTGGGGGGCCGAGACAGGCATATCACTTGAGGTCAGGAGTTTGAGACTAGCCTGGCAACATGGTGAAACTCTGTCTCTACGAAAAATCCAAAAATTAGCCAGGTGTGGTGGTGCACACCTGTAATCCCAGCTACTCAGGAGGCTGAGGCACAAGAATTGCTTGAACCCATGAGGCAGAGGTTCTAGTGAGCCGAGATCAAACCACTGCACTCCAGCCTGGGTGACAAAGTGAGACTCTGTCTCAGAAAAAAAACAAAACACTCAAAAAAACAAATACAGTTCCCTTCCACAACCTAAGTCCAGACCTTCACATTCTGTGCAAGTTCCTCTTCCAAGGGCCTCTTCAAATGCAGGCCTGCCTGCAGCTCTCTTTCCTCAAATCTATCTTAACACACCAATTTCTGACTCCCAGGTCAAAAACCTGCGATGACACCTGAATACTTACATCAGTGTTTCCTAAACTTGCTTAAGATAAGGATCACTAGGATGAGAGTCCAAATTACAGGTTCACTGCTGGGCGTGGTGGCTCACGTCTGTAATTCTAGCACTTTGGGAGGCCAAGGCAGGTGGATTGCTTGAGCCCACGGGTTTGAGACCAGCCTAGGCAACACGGTGAAACCCCATCTGTACAAAAAATACAAAGTATTAGCCCGGTGGGGAGGTGCGCACCTGTAGTCCTAGCTACTCAGGAGGCTGAGGTAGGAGGATTGCTTGAACCTGGGAGGGCGAGACTGTCCTGAGTAGTGATTGCGCAACTGCACTCCAGCCTGGGCGACAGAGTGAGAACTTGTCTCAAAAAATAAGAATAATTATAGGTTTCCTGGGCTGCACTCCAGACTACCAGACATGAGATCACAGAAGAGGTGCTTGGAATCTGCATTTTTAATAAGCACCCAGGACAATTCTTTTCCTCAGGCACATTTGGGACACTCAGGCCTACAAGATAAAATCTGGAAGAGACTAAAGATCTTGCCTCAATGATCTCCGTAAAATGGCGCCAGCCTGCCCGTTCAAATGTCATCTCCCAAGGCTTCCCATTGTCTTTACATCCCTCCATGTGAACAGCCTGCCTCACTGTCCTCACCTTGATCAGCCTCTGCTCAAACCTTTGTTCTTGCTATTCTCCTGCCCAGAACACCTCTTCCTTTTCTCCCATCATCTAGGTCTGATTCAGATGCCACAGATCTTAAAATTATTTCTAATTTTTCTGAGATGGCTTCTCAATGACCTCAGAATAAAATTCAATGTCCTTGTCATAGCCTGCAAGAGGCTGCATGATCCGGCCACGGTCAGTCTCTCTCTCTCTTTTTTTTTTTTTTTTTTTGAGATGAAGTCTTGCTCTGTTGCCCAGGCTGGAGTGCAGTGGCACAATCTCGGCTCACTGCAACCTCCACCTCCCGGGTTCAAGCAATCCTCCCACCTCAGCCTCCCAATAAGCTGGGATTACAGGTGTGTGCCACCACGCTCGGCTAATTGTTGTATTTTTAGCAAAGATGGGGTTTCACCATGTTGGCCAGGGTGGTCTCGAACTCTTGACCTCAAGCGATCTGCCATTGGCCTCTCAAAGTGCTGGGATTACAGGTGTGAGCCACCATGTCCAGCTTCAGTCTCATTTTAAGCCGTTATTCTCCTTCACTCAAAGCTCCAGGCCTGGTCAGGTACAGTGGCTCATGCCTCTACCTAAGCAGAACACATGTGCATGCGCATGCATGTGCACACACAAGAACACACACAACACACACACACACACACACACTTGCTCCATTCATTTCAGTCACTGTACCCGGTTTGATCAGTTGCCAACATTTAAAAATCAGGAAGTTTCACATAAAAACGTCCAGTCTCTAACTGGATGTAGTGGCTCATGCCTGTAATCCCAAAATTTTGGGAGACCAAGGAGTGAGGATCGCTTGAGCTCAGGAGTTCCAGACCAGCCTGGGCAACATAGTGAGATCTCATCTCTACAAAAAAATGTAAAAAACTAGCCAGGTATGGTGGCACACACCTGTAGTCCTGGCTGCTCAGGAAGCTGAGGTGGGAGAATTGCTTGTGTTCAGGGTTTCAAGGTTGCAGTGAGCTATGATTGCACTGCTGTACTCCAGACTGGGCAATACAGCAAGACCCTGTCTCTGAAAAAAACAAACAAAACCAATCCAGCCTCTCTTAAAGAATCAGATCTGCCCACTTCAAAGCCCTCCTTCCCACGCAGCTGCAGCCATATGGACTGGAGGTAAGTCCTTCCTGTGGGGCAGAAGCTCTGGTCCCCTTAAGTCCCCACCCAGCCTCTCCTTCCACCCCACATTGGTGCACTTGCTGACTGTCTGTCACCCTTGTAACCTGGGCATCTAGCCTGTGCCTGGCTCTTAGCTAGACCTCAATAAATATGTGCTGAATGAATGAAAAAATACATGAATGGATATCCTCCCTCCTCCCTAAACCCCCCAGGCCACACCACTCATTTGGCCATTTAATCACAGCCTTCCTTGCAAGACTTACTAATTTGCTGCCCCACTGCCTGCCTCCTCAGTAGATATTATTAAAACACAAATCTGATTATTTCATTCCCCAGTTTTAAATGTGTGGAGTCTCCCAGCATAAACTCTGCACCATGGCCTCCGAGGCCCTTCTCAATCTGCTTCCCACCTACTTTTCCAGTCCCGATCTCCAGAGAGGGCCCCCACCCAGCACGCGCCCACACCCTACTCGCTGGCTGGGGAATACACCATGTTCTTTCCCTGCCCCCACACCACTGCCTGTGAAGCTCGTCTCCTGGAATGCCTCCTCCCCGCCATGCCTCTAGCAAACTCCTACTCATTCTTCAGCCCTAGCGCTAAGTCACTTCACCCGTGAAACACTCCAGACCCCCCCGCCCCAGGGCTGACTTAGTCATTCTCTCTCTTCTGCTCCCACTCCTCTCCTTTCATCCCCTGGCCTTAGCACTGAGTAATAGCTTAAAATAGCAGCTGGTGCTTTCTGAGCCCTGCTGTGTGCCAGGCACCAAGTGAGCTTTATCTCCCTTAATCCTCACGCCCATCCTGAGTCCCGGCCCCCTAAACCTGCAGAAACACAAGGTTCACTCTCTCACCTCCAATGTCCCAGAGAAGCCATCTGGCTACCCTACTTTACATTTTCTTTCTCCCTTCACTCCTCACTCCACCACCCCAGGCCTCCCATCCCGCTTCCCAGCTTTATTTTCCTCCACGGCTCTTATCACTAACACACTACATACTTAAATTCATTTATTTGCAAATGTCAGCTCCAGGATTTTGTCCTTTTTTTAAACTACAATTTCCTTAACATCTGGAATACTACATGGGGCTGGGTGTAGTGGCTCGTGCCTGTAATCCCAACACTTTGGGAAACCAAGGTGGGAGGACTGCTTGAGTCCAGGAGTTTGAGAACAGCCTAGGCAACACAGAGAGCGCCTGTCTTTTTGTTTTGTTTTGCTTTGTTTTTTTGAGATGGAGTCTCGCTCTATCCCCCAGGCTGGAGTGCAGTGGCATGATCTCGGATCACTGCAAGCTCCGCCTCCTGGGTTCACACCATTCAGTGAGACCCTGTCTTTACAAAATTTTAAAAATTAGCCAGGAGCGGTGGTGCACACCTGTAGTCTCATCTACTTGGGAGGCTGGAACATGTGCTGGAGGCAGGAGGATCACTTGAGCCTGGAAGGCAGAGGTTGCAGTGAGCTGTGATCACACCATGGCACTCTAACCTGGACAACAGGATGAGGCTCTGTCTCAAAAAAAAAAAAGAAAGAAAGAAAAAAAAATAGACTAGTACCTAGCACATAATAGGTACTCAATCAGTAATAACAATTTTTTTTTTTTTTTTTACAAGGAGTTTCGCTCTTGTTACCCAGGCTAGAGTGCAATGGTGAGATCTTGGCTCACTGCAACCTCTGCCTCCCGGGTTCAAGCAATTCTCCTGCCTCAGCCTTCTAAGTAGCTGGGATTACAGGCATGCAACACCACACCCACCTAATTTCGTATTTTTTAGTAGAGACGGCGTTTCTCCATGTTGGTCAGGTTGGTCTTGAACTCCCGACCTCAGGTGATCCACCCACCTCGGCCTCCCAAAGTGCTGGGATTACAGGTGTGAGCCACTGCTCCCGGCCTTATAATAATAATTTTTTTTAGAAAAAGAATAGAGACAGAGTCTCACTATGTTGCCCAGGCTGGTCTCGACCTCCTGAACTGAAGCAATCCTCATGCCTCGGCCTCCCAAAGAGCTAGGAAACAGGCATGAACCATCACGCCCAGCCTCAATCAGTAGTTATTAAATAAAGAAGGTAGATACTAGTACTATCTTCATTTTACCCTGAGGAAACAAAGATTGAGACAGGTGTCCAGGGTTCCACAGCAGGATGGTGGCAGAACCACACGTGACCCCGAATGGTCAAGTCTAGTGCCCGCCTCCTTAGCTGCTGTGCCCACCATCTCCAGGGGGGTTTGTGGTTCCCTCTCCATGGGTCTGACTTCTCAGCTCGACTCTGAGTTCCTTGGAGGCAAGCACTCTGTCGCTTTCACATCTGTTTCCTTGATGCATGGTCGGTGCTCCAGGAACGTTTGTTGGAGCAGTCTGTCCATGGAGGGCGCAGTGCTCAATGGCAGGAATCCATCCCAGCATCATTCTTTCATTGTTGTTTTCCTTTATCTCCATGCACAATGTTATATATAGAGTTGGGGCTCATTACATACATGCTACATTAATGAATTATATTATGACAGTAGGTAATAAAAATAATTACCAATAATGACAATAATATGTAACACTTAGGGCATCCTTACTCTCTATTGGGCACTATCCTAAGTGCTTTGTATGTGAATTAAGACAATTCATTGTCTTATTATGCTCATTTTACAGATGAGAAGACAGAGGCTCAAAGAAGTTAAGAACTTGCCTAAGGTCACATAGTTAGAAAATGGCAGAGGCAGGACTCAACTATAGGTATCTGGCTTGAGTCATGCTCTTAATGACTGCTCTTGGCCTCTCTGAGGGATGTCTACTGAGAGGTTACCTGGTGTGAAAACAAAAAGAAGCGTTTATTTATTACACATTTCCATTTTATTTCAAGGAATTCCTTTCAAAGGCTTTGGTAGGCAACATTATTTGCTAAATGAAACCCACTGTATCTGTACCATCTGAGCCCTGCAACAATCTGGTGAGGTAGGCATTGCTGTCTACTTCTGTTTATAGAGGAACAGCGGAGAAATCTGAGGTTCTGAGTGGTTAAGGGAACAGGGTCAAGGTCACCCAGACAGCAAGGAGCAGAGCAATGACTCAAATAAATGTCTATCAGTTTAAAAAACAAAGATCTGAGTGCCTCCAAATACAAAGTTCTATCACGCAACTTAAAATTAAATAAGTAAATAGAAAGCAGCTTAGCCAGTTTCTGGCACCTGGTAGGTCTCATGAATGTTAACTATCAACTATCTTCATCAGCACCTCCTGGGAAGTGGAATAGTTTGGCTGATGACTGCAGCCTGTCTGTTGACCCTTTTGGAAAGATTATTCTTTTCATTCCAGTTCATCCCTGGTAATGTTGAAATAATGATCAATCTCCATTATCCCTGGAGTACCACAGAATGTTAAGAGCTGGAAGGGGTTGTGGAGATGATCTCATCAGGTCCTGCATTTACAGATGGAGAAATTGAGTCCCAGAGAGGGGTCAGAAAGCAAACCCGTGGCAGGCCAAGCCAAGGGCAAGGCTTAGGCACCGCGCCTGGCACATACGGCCTCCTGCAAAGCTGAGTTTTTACCTAAAAGGGCTCTCACGTCCTAAAGGCTACAGAAAACAATTCATTTGTCTCTCTGTGAGCACCACCACCCCGGCCCTGCGCAAAAAGCAGTACAGTATTGTAAGCTATTAACCAGAAAATTGATCATGTGACTTAATTCCGCCTCTGCTAAAGGGCTTAAAATGCTTCGGTGAGTAGTCTGATATTCGTAAATATACACTTCAACTCTTTCTCAAAGAATGATTAACCAGTTCCATCGAGTTGGAACTAGGGCAATCAAGGAGAAAAAGAGCTGGCAAGAGAAATTTATTGAAAAAATTTTTACCAGCAATACAGATGACTTCTTGCCACCTCTTTTTTTTCCCTAAGAGTTGGAGGAAGAAGGAAAGGAAGAAGAATCATTACATGATAACGAATTAAGAAAACTAACTGTGGAAAATTACAAACTCCTTTCACCTCACAAGGTAGATTCAAACAAACATGACAGGGTGTTTGTAGAACCTAAAGACACAGAGTATTGAAAAGCAGCAGAAAGCAGGAGTGTACATTTCAGTAACTTCTTTCAGAGAGTGGAGAGGCCTGACAGTGTATGGGCATGATTATCTCTGGTAGCCCATTCTGGACTAACAATTCTGTGAACCTATAATTTAGAGAGTCCCGAATGTCATGTGTTCACCTTACTTATTTCCCTAACCCACTGAGTATTAATTCTCCCAGGCAAGGGACTAGCTTTTCAGGCCACATGTAAGTCTTGATCAGCTTTAGCCTGAGGATTTGGGGGTGGAGAGGGATGATGGAGGGAAATAAGGTTAGGGTTAGCCTTCAAATGGAAGAAACGGGAATATAAAATCCTTGTCTGTGCTAATCATGCTTCTCAAGAAAGGCTGAAATTCAGGCCCAGTGAACACACTTGTGGCCTTAACGTCTCTCAGAATTAAAGGGTTTTCTTCCTTCACAATACCTTTATCAAATTCCAACTATTTTCCACATTTCTTCCTTATACAACCCAGGCACATGGGTTGAAATAATTTTCCTTAGGAAATCCAGGAAGCTCTGGCCTGGCCCTCCCTCTAGAAAGGAAAGTCCAAGTAAAGAGGGATGCCACACCCGGGGAAGGGAGAGAGGATGTGACAACACCTCCAGGAATGCAGAGCCCACGCAGGTGCACTGGCACCCACGAACTTCCTTTTCAAGAGGGCCTGATAAATCAGTACTGATAACAGGAGTAAAACTCAACCACCCAACACTCACTCACACAGAACTGGGGTACTGCTCCCAGGGTGTGGCCCTGCCAATCAGAGAGAGGAGGAGGAGACCTAAGAACGGAGCTCTCTAAAGGTGGTGACATGGCTTCCAGTCCAGCCATGATCAGAGCGTGGTCTCTGGGAGTCCCTGAGACCCCTTTACGGGGGTCTTTGAAAGGCCAAAACTGCTTTCACAAATCTAAGACATCATTTGTTCTCCACATTCTCATTGTCTCATGAGGATACGATAGAGTTTTCCAGAAGGGATGAGACATGTGATGACATCATCCCTCTGATGACTGTTGGAATGCATGCTTGTGTATTCCCATGTTTTAGACACATCGGTTTTAATTTTAAGATAAATACTGAAAGACGTAACCCATAAACAACGTACTTTGGGGTCCTCCATGATTTTTAATAGTGTAAAGGGGTCTTGAAAACAAAAAAGTTGGGAACTGCTGTGCTAGTCCAAACAGGGGAGTTACAGGCCCTGCAGCTGCCCTGACCTGCACTTTATTTCCGGCTGAGCTTTAGTCACCTCCTATGTGCTTTCGAAGCTGCCTAGGGAGGCAGCTTGCTTATTTATTATTCAGCTTGGATTGGTGTCCTTTCCACCTGTGCTGCCACAGGTGGCCAGAAAACCTTCAATTCCCCACAAACGTCTGGTGACCTAAATCCTCCAGGGGGGAAAAAAATGAGCTTCTCACCTTTGAACCCAGGTGAGGCAAAGAGCCTGCAGAACGGACACCCTCAGCTGCAGCACCCAGCAAAGACACATCTGAGTGCCCGCTGGGAGTCAGGTTCTGTGCTACTCAATGCCAGCAAAGCACAAGCGCTCCCTGCCTTTGCCATTCTAGGCTGGAGGCGGATTACTCACAAAACTCAGATGCACACAAAAATGGGAAACCTGGAACTTGTCACAAGTGCTGGGAAACAGGGGTACAAGTGTTAGGAGGCATCCGGGGTGGGCAGGGAGATGAGGGGAGGAAGGTATCCTAACCACTCTTCTTGCCAAATCTGAGGTTGGACCTTCCCCTCCACCTCCATTTCCCCAGCCCCCTTCCTGGCTTGCAGGTTTCAACAGCTCTTGGATTCCCAGGTCCCACAGGGGAGCCCTTGGGACCTGAGAATCTCCTCCAGCCAAAATCTTCTGTCTTCTCGCCTCTCCATGACCAACAGGGTCTGTGTGAAGAGAGGCCGCGCTTTGGGACGTTCAGAAAGGAGGATTCAGCGTTTTGTTGCTCTGGGACACAGCTTGGTCACTCCGGGAAACGAACACAACCTAGAGGCTGTCATTTGTAGAAACAGTGAATGGCCAAGGAATGGCGGGAGAGGGGAAGAGGAAGACTTAAGAGGTTTAAATAAAAAAAAAAAAAGCCCCGAAAGACCGGAGTAGAAATCCTCAGTGAGGCTGGGCCTGCAAGGAGCCTTCCCGCGCCTCAGCTCACTTTCCTTCCCTCTCGACCTGACGGACTTAGGGTGTGCAGGGTGTCTCTTCGGATAAAATCAAGCCAAGAGAGCCCTAAGCTTCTCCCCCAGCAACTGCTGCAGAGGCGGGAAAACTTGAATTTTGTAACCAAGAGTTGCAGCGGGACGCCTAAGCGACGATAAGGGGCAGTGGAGGGGCGTCGTTGGGGGCTGCAGCATCCCAAAGTGGAAGCGGGGAGGGTGACCGGAGGGAACTAAACACCCTCGCGGCGCCTCTGCAACCAGTAGGGCGGCGCATCCCATCCCCTAGGCAGTGCGTGTGACTGGCGAGCGCCAAGCGGCTCGAGTCCCCGGCGGCGCCAGGCAACGAGGCGCGCACCCGCGCGTGCGCAAAAGGCCCACCCAGCCGAGCCCTTCTTCAGGTGCGCTCACGCTTCCGGCCGGCCTCCCCGCGTGCCTTCCCGGGGCGGAAACTCCAGAACCCGCGCATGCGCCTTCTGTCTCTCCGGCTTGATGCGGGGCGGAGGTCCATGGCTTCAGGTGATCCCGCCCCTCCCTCGTAGCGCAGGACCAATGGTGCGGTGGTAGGCGGGGTTTTTGAGGAGGCGGCCCGCCCACGCACCGCGCGAGGCGTGTATCGATTGGTTGGCGCCGCGGGCGCAGGTGCGCGCTTCCTATTGGGTGTGGGCGGAGCGCGAGCGATTGCGGCAGCTTCGGCAGCTGCAGGTGAGCGCGCGCGCGCGCCGCGGCTGTGGCTGGTTCGGGTGCGCGCGCGCGCGGGCTCGCGGGGGAGGTGGCCGAGGGAGAGGTTGCGGCGTCTGTGGCCTCCGCTCCGCCCCCTCCTCCTCCTCCAGGGCTGTCGCCGTCGCCGCCGGGGCCCGGAGGGAGGGAGCTGCTTCCCCGCCTGCCGCGCCGCCAGTCCGACCCTCGGTCCCGCTGTGTGAGTAGCTGGCGGAGTGGATCTCAGTGCAGACGCAGGAGCTGCGGCCGCCCCCTCTGCAGGTGCCTGTGAGGAGGCGCCCGGGCCGCAGCCGCTTTCCGAGACCTCCGGTCGCGCACTCGCTCCCCGCGCTCCTGAGGGACCGCCCGACCGGAGGAGGCCGTCGCGGAGTTCGGCGCTCAGCATGAACCGCAGCCACCGGCACGGGGCGGGCAGCGGCTGCCTGGGCACCATGGAGGTGAAGAGCAAGGTGCGCGGGGCCCGGGCTGGGCGGAGCGGCGGGCCTGGGGGGCCGGGGCCTGGGAGAGGCTGGGCCAGGCTCGGAGCGCTGTGGGAGGCGACGGGCAGAGCTGCCCCGGGGTCTGGACGGTGTGGACTGGAGACTGTGGGTAATAAACTTGCCGAGGAGGGGGCGGCGGGGATCAGGGGGCGCTAGTGTCCGCCCCTGGCCCCGGCAGGAAGAAGACCTAGTCCAGCATTTAATCTCATTCCCGTGTTCACGGACGGGAGTAGGGGCCAAGGTATACCCGAGGATGGCACACACCGAGTGGAATGCGAGGCGGCTCAAAAGGTGTAGGAGAATCCTGCCTGCTGGGCTGTGAGTGTGGGCCCTGGACCACCCCGTTGTTCCCACTTTCTGTGGTTCAGGGGCGCATCGAGCGGCGAAGGAGAGAGCCCAGTGAACTAACAACCCTTTAAAAGTTCGCTTTGCTTCCTGCTGGCGCTCTTTCTAGCACTAACTTTGGTATGCGTTTAATCTGTAAAATTAGCACTATCACCTTACGTTGGAGTAGCACTTTACAGTTTGAGTCTAGATGCTTCTTTTCATTCCATCCTGCTACCCACTCACATCAAGTACTTTTCCCCTTGACCAGCGGTATGCCGGTCTGCTGCTGATGACTGCGGTATTCACTGAATTTCTAAGTCTCAAGGCTCGGTGAGCAGGTTAGTCTGCAGGGAGGGATTAGTTAGGGAATGCCTTCCAAAGGGGGTTTTGAGGTGGAATTTGAAGGTGATGGGCAGCCACGGGAACATTTTCAGCAAGCGTTTCTTGAGTTAAAGAGTTAAAAGGAGCTTAGATCATCTAGTCCAGTTCTCTGAGAAGACTGAGGCTCAGAAAGGTTGTGACTTCCCCAAGCTGCTTTTTGCAAAGCCTTCATGCCTTTTTGACAATAAATTTTAGACACTGCAGAATACAAAACAGGACACTGGCTGGGCCCTGAGAACATTTAAAATAGAATTGAGAAGGCCAAAACACAGAAAAGGAGAAAATTGAAAGTACATCAATTTAAAAAAATGTCATGGAGCATCGTAGATTGTAAGACTACCAAGGAGTATGTAAAAGGAAGGAGTGATTTGAGTGAGGTCCAGTGGAGTAAGGAAAGCTTCGTAGAGCCTCTGGGTAGAATGGTTTTATTGTCTAGGGTTGATAAGCCAAGTTTTGTGAAGTTTCTGTAACTGAGAATCACATCGAGAAAACCTGCATTCGTTTGTAACATCATTAAAAAAATGTGATTTGAGGCCGGGCGCCGTGGCTCACGCCTGTAACCCCAGCACTTTGGGAGGCCAAGGCGTGTGGATCACCTGAGGTCAGGAGTTCCAGACCAGCCTGGCCAACATGGTGAAACCCCGTCTCTACTAAAAATACAAAAAATTAGCCGGCCATGGTGGCACATGCTTGTAATTCCAGCTACTTGAGAGGCTGAGGCAGGAGAATCGCGTGAACCCAGGAGGTGGAGGTTGCAGTGAGCCAAGTTCGCACCATTGCACTCCAGGCTGGGCAACAAGAGCAAAACTCCGTCTCAAAAAAAAAAAACGATTTGGCACTTAACTCATATGAGGATTGGCACTAGTTTCAGAATTAGAATTAGTAAGAATAGAAGGGTAGTTATAGCAATTTAAGGAATGTGCACGTCCATCTGTCCTCTGTGCACAGCATAGCAAATTGAAGTGACTTGCTTGAGCTATAGCGTTAGGATGACCCAAAATATATAGCAGAGCTTTTCCACTAGCGGTATATAGTGGCAGTAGTGGTTCCATGCCCAGTGGTTGAACCTTCTTACGGCATTCCTGTTATAAGTCTAGTTTGGATTTGTGGGTGTTGAGGTTATGGAAAGAAAAACACTTGTGATATTGCATAATCTTAAAATTTTAAGTTTATAGCACTAATCTTGGTAGCAAGTCTTTAATTTTTTTCCATAGAAAAAAATGAGTAGGAATTCTAAGTATACTGATAAGTACAATCAAATAGTAATTTATCTCTAGTACTAAGAAAACCTTGAGTGCTTTAAAACTGGAATTTCAGGCTTTTTGCCTTTCTCTTGTCAACTGACTTGTGAATCTTTCACTTACTTCTAAACTACATGTTGTATATTTGAACTGCCATACTGCGCTTTTAGTGAACTGTGTCTTTTAAATAGAATCATACACTGATTCTAGGAACATGTGCTGAATGAAGTCAGTCCCACTATTCTGGCTGTTGACAAATAGGCAAGGTATAGGTAGGGAGTGTTTCTAGTGTGTCTGTGACACCTTATATGTTTCAAATATATATTGCTGATACATATTTTAAAAATATTTGAACAGATTTTTGAAACAGTATTTTCTTTGACATTGCTTTAGTGGTATCACAGCTTTTTACGAAACTAATTGCTAAGAGTTTATAACCAAAAAACTAGGTAGTGTGCAGGTCTTTTTTTTTGTGTGGTTTTTTTTTTTTTTTTTGAGACAAGATCTTGCTCTGTCACCGGGGCTGGAGTACAATGACACGATCTTGGCTCACTGCAGCCTCAACCTCCTGAGCTCAAGCGATTCTCCCATTTCAGCCTTCTGAGTAGCAAGACTATAGGCGTGCACCACTACACCCAGCTTATTTTTATTTATTTATTTTGTAGAGACGGGGTCTCTCCATGTTGCCCAGGCTGATCTTGAACATGTGAGCTCAAGTGATCTGCCCGTGTCCACCTCTCAAAGTACTGGGACTACAGGCGTGAGCTACTGCACCTAGCCGGTCCATTTTTCTTTTACTATTTTTAATTTTTTTTATCTTTTTAGAGACAGGGTTTTGCCATGTTGGTCATGCTGGTCTCTAACTCCTGTTCTCAAGTGATATGCCCACCTAGGCCTCCCAAAGTGTTGGGATTACAGGTGTTAGCCACCACACTGGGTTCCGGTCCATTTTTAGGATCTCTTTTTCTTCATATAAAGCAGTAGTGTCGGCCAGGCACAGTGGCTCACACCTGTAATCCTAGCACTTTGGGAGGAAAAGGTGGGTAGATCACCTGAGGTCAGGAGTTCAAGACCAGCCTGGCCAACATGGTGAAACCCTGTATCTACTAAAAATGTAAAAATTAGCTGGGCGTGGTGGCGCATGCCTGTAATCCCAGCTACTCTGGAGGCTGAGGCAGGAGAATCGCTTGAACCTGGGAGGTGGAGGTTGCAGTGAGCCGAGATTGTGCCACTGCACTTCAGCCTGGGTGACAGAGGGAGACTCTATTTCAAAAAAATAGAAAAATGCAATAAAGCAGTAGTGTCAACATTATTATCTTCACACGTGGAAGGGAAAAATAGTAATGATAATAAAAGAATGAAGAATGTAAATATACCTATAGTTCAATTTGTGGTACCAGCTAGTATGTGACTTCTTTGGTAACTGATTTATCTTCCTAATTGTATCTCTAGTGTTGGGAAGATTCTTAATAATCATGGTGATGTCCTTTAATAACCCTGGAACAGTCTTTAAGTCATAAAATTTCCTAATTATTATTCACAGGCAAATAGACTATGAAAATTAAGTTTGCATTTCTAGAATGTACCAACAGACACTGGGGGAAGGGAGTCCATATGCATTATGGATGACTAGGGCAAACTAGGTTAGGCGATAAAACAGTTGTAAATGGTTCACATAGTGAATAATTGCTGATTGAATCTTAATTTTGTCTCTCAGTGTTTTTGTTCATGTAAAGAGTTCTCTTAATCCTATTGTTGTGTTGCAAGAAGCATAACAATTTCTCTTGGTTTTTTTTCCCATGCCAACATTGGCAAAAGTGCACATATACCATGAAGCCATACAATTTTTTATTGTTTTTATCATAACAGTTAAGCAAGAGAAAATCTTGAGCGAAAAAATTTCATCCAAAAGCTTTAACAAAAACATTGAAGCCCTGAAATGTTAAGTGATCAGGTGTTATTCCCATTCATACATCAGGGAAGTGATAAACCCTGTAGATGAATCAGAAAGCTCTAGCAACTTCATGTTGTGATACCAGAATAAAGAAAATGGAAGAGAAACTGTGACTTTTGATAGCATCATAAGACTAACTCTGATATGAAAGGTGTTCCCTGAGTTTTTATTTACTTTGAAATGTGAAGGTGTGACTAAGCTTTTTGAGAGCCTTAAGTATGACTCACCTTATTTTCTTGACAGATGTTAGTGTTTATGTTTCAGGAATGTGTTTTGGGAACTATTTTAATTTTTTGTTAGAAGTAAGAGGTGTTTTTAGTGAGTTTTGATTTTAAAACCACTGAGGAGTATGGGTGTAAGCAGGGCAGATGAACTTTAGATAGAGCAAAACCAGTGAATCCAGATGTCCCATGGGGCCTTTGGGAAAATGAATTGACATATTTGTAAACTCAAATTATTATGATAGGGGCTTTCTCAACATGATACTTAAGGCTGCCCCAATAGTACATTAGTATTTCTCTTTTTTTCTCTGGGACATAATATTTTTATATTGGTATTTCTTGCTAGTAGTAGATACGTGGAGGAAATATGAGTTCAGTGGTTAAACACATTTGGCAAACGTTTAAATATTTTTAAAAATCAACATAGGGCTTAAATTAGCCTTTTTTTTTTTGAGACGGAGTCTCGCTCTGCCGCCCAGGCTGGAGTGCAGTGGCCGGCTCTCAGCTCACTGCAAGCTCTGCCTCCCGGGTTCACGCCATTCTCCTGCGGCCATTCTCCGACTGTCTCAGCCTCCCGAGTAGCTGGGACTAGCAGGGCGCGCCACCCGTCGTCGCCGGGCTAGTTTTTTGTAATTTTTAGTAGGAGACGGGGGGTTGCAGCCGTGTTAGCCAGGAATGGTCTCGATCTCCTGACTCTCGTATCCGCGCCTCGGCCTCCCAAAGTGCTGGGATTACAGGCTTGAGCCACCGCGCCCGGCCTTAAATGAGCCTTTAAAGTGCTAGTCTACACAGTGATTCCCAAGAGCATAATAGTGTAGCATTTCTCAAACTTATATGACTGGGACACTTTTTGAAGAAGGCTGATTAACTTCTTAGGTTTCCACGTTTGAGGAAATGACATGCTATTCCCACAGTAAGTTATAAATCCTGTTTATTATGGACTAGATGAAGCCAGACCTTAGTGTTTTGGTTTTTTCTTTTTCTTTTTCTTTTTTGAGACGGAGTCTTGCTCTGTCGCCCAGGCTGGAGTGCAGTGGCGCGATCTTGGCTCACTGCAACCTCTGCCTCCCAGATTCAAGAGATTCTCCTGCCTCAGCCTTCTGAGTAGCTGGGACTACAGGCATGTGCCACCACATCGGGCTAATTTTTGTATTTTTAGTAGAGACGGGTTTTGCCATGTTGGCTAGGCTGGTTTCGAACTCCTGACCTTGTGATCCTCCCACCTCAGCCTCCCAAAGTGTTGGGATTACAGATGTGAGCCATCACGCCCGGCCTCAGTTCTTAGTGTTGAATAAGAGTCACTTTTAATTATTTGACATTGGGAAAACAGAGGTGTAGGGAAACAGACTTGAGAATCAGAACTGTGAACGTAAGTATTGGGCATGGTAGAGGCTGTCTTCCTCCCCATTCTGCCCCGTTTGTGTGATCTCTTAATACCTCTCTGAAGTAATTATTCTCTTTACCCACTAATTGGTGAACTTCTGGAGCAGGCTCGAGGCTTTCAATCTCTAGGGCCTAGCACTGTGCCAAACACATAAACACTTTGTGCATTAATTGGATAGTTATAGGACATACATTTGATGTATTACTAAAGCTTCTTTTTTCTGCATTAACATAGGGACGATTATACCTTAATGCCACATAGCTCACAGTTCTTTTTGTGTATTTCGCTGTTGATTCTTAGCACATCCCATAAAATCCTAGTTCCATTTATGGGGGAGGACACTTAAATGCTTTCCTTTGGTTGAAATAAAGGCTTGGACAAGTCTTTGGTACCCCATGATGCAAGTGAGGAGAGCATTGCCATCAGAGTCTGGGCTCCAGACAGGGTTTGAGCTGAGTCACTATGCAGAACAGTCCGCAGTAATGCCTAGGTACCCCAGGGATTGAGTTGAGCCTGCCTCTCTTGAAAGGAATGCTCTTCAGAGACACAGCAGTCAGGAGGCACATTCTTATGCCTTTCTTAGGCTTTCTAAAATCTCTGATAGTAAGGTTCCTGACAATAGACAATCTTCTTTCCTTAATTAAAAATACTTGCTCTGCTCGTTAATTTTTCTATGGCATGCATTTTCAAATTGGGTCCTTTTACTTTTTTTTTTTTTTTAAGTAATATGTTTGTTATGTTTATAGTTTGGAGCTGAATTTCGTCGGTTTTCGCTGGAAAGATCAAAACCTGGAAAATTTGAGGAGTTTTATGGATTACTACAACATGTTCATAAGATCCCCAATGTTGACGTTTTGATAGGCTATGCAGACATCCATGGAGACTTACTACCTATAAATAATGATGATAATTATCACAAAGCTGTTTCAACGGCCAATCCACTGCTTAGGATATTTATACAAAAGAAGGGTAAGTATCACTGTTTAGAAAAAGTGTGTTAGAAATAGAAATAGTGTATTTTCCCCACTGAAAGGATACCCAGACTTTGCCACAAACTTAGTGAATAAACATTTTGTGTGAATCTTCTTCTTCTGTTAACTAACACGTAGGTTAAAACATTTGTGATGTGGTTGGTTTAATTAATATCTTTATGCTTCACTAAGTGTACTTTAGAAAATTTATATTTCTAGTTACTTTTGTGTTAACCTCTTTGGTTTTATTTTTCCTTAAGTAGAAATTGGGAATTTATTGAATATTGGGAATTTATTGAATCTTCACTTTATCAAATGGATTATTCTCCATTCAGAAAAATGTGAAAAAAGTGTGACTTTGGAATCTGAAGCATTCCTGATTTTTGGTGGCAGCCAACTTTCAAGGGCTGTATTTCTCAAACTGATACCAGAAAATACCAGAAACAAAGCCGTTTAATCTTCGTGAGTCTCAATGTCTGCACCTATAGAAAGATTGTAATATATTGTAGAATTGCTATGAGGATTAAATGAGCTAAGTGCAGTGCCCTGGCTTATAGTAGGCACCCAGTAAATATTTTCTTTCTTCTACTTTTAGGATACTTTTTAAAGAAATTGTATAAAACTAGTTAATTATCTTGAAAATGAGGTGGGAAGTTACTATTATGGAGGGATGTAAATGGGGATATTAATTAGTCTTCCAAAAAAGTTGAAATCGGTATTTGGCAATGATTTTCTTTCTCTCTTTCTTTCTTTTGTAAAGACTGGGTCTTACTATGTTGCCCAAACTGGTCTCAAACTCCTGGTCTCGTGTGATCCTCCAGTCCCCACCTCTCCAGAAGTGCTGGGATTACAGGCATGAGCCACCATGCTCAGCCAAGAATTTTCAAATGTATATTGAGTCCTAAAACTTTTTTTTTTTTTAAACCTCGTAGCCTCTGTGTGTGTATGTATGTGTGTCTGCAGATGGGCAGGGTAGGGTTTATTATGGTATGTACCATTTATTCCTTTATTGTAAATGAAGTGGTTTGGGAAGCCAGCATGAGAGCATTGAGCCTAGTATTGGGATAAATTAAAGACTTACAGTATTTATAAGCCAACCCAGAAAGGAGCTTGAGAGCAGCCAGGCATGGTGGCTCACGTGGTAATCCCAGCACTTTGGGAGGCTGAGGTGGGCAGATCATCTGAGGTCAGGAGTTCGTGACTAGCATGGCCAACATGGTGAAACCCCGTCTCTACTAAAAATACAAAAATTAGCTGGGCGTGGTGGCGCATGCCTGTAATGCCAGCTACTCAGGAGGCTGAGGCAGGAGAATCAGCCAGGAGGCGGAGGTTGCAGTGAGCCGAGATCGCACCACTGCACTCCAGTGACAGAGCGAGACTCCTTCTCAAAAAAATTTTTTTAAAAAGAAAGTAGCTTGAGAGAATGGGTAGGGATTACCTTTGAAGGTGAAAACTATTTCTAATCAGTTGATAAGCATTAGACCACTCCCAGGCTCTAGAATTCCACTGATTATGTATCTTTGCTTTCCTGGGTTTGAGGAACTAAAGTCCACCAACAAAATAAACCTCCAAGGATAACCTCTGCCTATATCACTTGACTGTTTTACAAAATACTTTCACACACAAATTAATGTTCCTAAAGTCTCCTGAGATGGATCTTGTAGGTAATTAACAGGGGTATGATATAATGAGAATATGATCTTAGGAAGATTCAGTTGCTGTTCAGGATGAATTGGAGTGGGCAGCAGCCTTACAGTAGAGAGCCAGGAGCAGGCGGTAAAGAAGTGTGGAGACTGGCCCAGAAGTAGATGGGAGGGAAGCGGGGAGGGGAGGAGGCAGTGGCGGGAAGATAGGAGGGGAAATACTTGGGAGTCATTGCACTCACTGTGGCTGCTTTGCAGTGAAGGAGAGTCCAGCAGAGCATACCTTGATAGTTTGAGTCTTGACAGCTGGGACAGTGTCATGAACAAGCAGAGTAGATTGATTTGGAGAAGAAAATTATGAATTTTGTGTTAGGACAAATAATCTTAACCAATCATGCAGGAGATTGGAAATGGTAGGCAAGAGTTCAGGGTAGAAATCCAAAAACTAGTTAGATTTGCAAGCTTTTCGAAAAGTGATAGTTAAAATTTTGGGAATAGACATAAAGGCCACCTGAGATGAAGACCATGGATAGAACCTTGGAAAGCTATATATAGAGTGCTGGAAAAGGAGGAAGAATTTAAATAATTATGGTTGAATAATAGGCCTTTCTTGTTAGCAATTGTAATTTTCGTTAAAAAGTTAGTTGCTGTTTGGAATGTGCATTCAGATATAGAGCGGGTTTTTAAAGTATTGCCATCTGACAGAATTTTGTTGGATTATCCCCTTAGAAAGATTATGACAGTTGGGTTATACCACCACGTGTTTTGTTAATGGAATTATACCCTTGCATGATTATGGAATTAATCCTAATATCTTTTAAGGGTGATTATGTTTTATTTCCTTTTTAGGTTTTTATATATTGGTGGTATAATTTTTATTGAGACCTTTGACTATTTCTATTGTCGTAGGAATTACAACTTAGAAATATATTTCTATGTGCAAATGCTTTCTGTGTATTAATAGTAGAGGTAAAATGTCCTATATAATTGATAACCCTTAGAATTTGATTTAGAAATAGGCAATTCAACAGAAATATTTTAGATTTTAAAATATAAATGTAATACAAATATGACTTCAGCAAAATGAAAGTAGGTAGTCAGTTCATTCCTGCTTAAAACCCTCTGATGATTTCCCATTGCAACCAGAATAAAATACCTTCTGATTTGGACTTCCCAACCTCATCTTCCCTCATTCTTTCACTCCCTCATCACAGTCAGCCATATTGGCTTCCTCCCTGTTCCTCAGACTTGGTGAGCTTTCCTTTTTTTTTTTTTTTTTGAGATGGAGTCTTGCTCTGTCACCCAGGCTGGAGTGCAATGGCACAATCTCAGCTCACTGCAACCTCTGCCTCCCAGGTTAAAGTGATTGTCCTGCCTCAGCCTCCTGAGTAGCTGAGACTACAGGTGCGCGCCACCATGACTGGCTAATTTTTGTATTTTTAGTAGAGATGGGGTTTCACCGTGTTGGCCAGGCTGGTCTTAAACTCCTGACCTCAGGTGGTCCACCCATCTTGACCTCGCAGTGTTCTGGGATTACAGGCATGAGCCACTGCACCCAGCTGTGAACTTATTTCTGTTTCTGTGCTCTTATGCTTGGTTATTCTTAAGGACACTTCACCCTCAGCTCTTCCCACTTCTGCCTCCTCCTACTTAGCTCAGATAACTTTGTCAGAAGAGTCTCTTCTGACTACCCTAACTAAAGCCCTCCACCCTCCTACCTTTACCACATCATCCTCTGAAGACCTGGAAGTATCTTACTTAAGAATATGTTCAGTCGTTTCCTGTCTGTCTTGTTTACCGTCAGGTCCCAGCATCTAAATCTGGCAGACTTACTTAGTTTACTATAATGCATGCACTCTTTCTTTTAAGCAAAGTTGAGCTGATGCTTAACTAGAAATCTGATTTTATGTAAACCTTAATGAACATTTAACTCAAGAAACTAACATAAAATATGACATTAAGTTTAGTTACGTTTTACTCCTTGAATACAGCACATTTTCTGTTTTCTTTGCTTTTTGATTTCAATTAGGCATCAATAAGGCAGAAGTTACACTTAATATGTACCGAGTGATTTTTTTTTTTTTTAAAGTCTCGCTCTGTCGCCCAGGCTGGAATGCAGCAGGGGCATGACCTTGGCTCACTGCAACCTCCGCCTCCTGGGTTCTTGTGCCTCAGCTTCCCAAGTAGTTGGGACTACAGGTGCGTGCCACCACGCCCAGCAAATTTTTGTATTTTTAGTAGAGACAGGGTTTTGCCATGTTGGCCAGGCTGGTCTCAAACTCGTGACCTCAAGTGATCCACCTACCTTGGCCTCCCAAAGTGCTGGGATTACAGGTGGGAACCACTGTGCCTGGCCCCGAGTGATTTATTTTATTTATTTATTTATTTTTTTGAGACAGAGTCTTAACTCTGTCACTCAGGCTGGAGTGCAGTGGTGTGATTTCTGCTCACTGCAGCCTCTACCTCCCGGGCTCAAGTGATTCTCCTGCCTCAGCCTCCCAAGTAGCCGGGACTACAAGCGTGTGCCACCATGTCCGGCTAATTTTTGTATTAGCCAACATTAGAGACAGGGTTTCACCATGTTAGCCAGGTTGATCTCAAACTCCTGACCTCAGGTGATCCACCCGCCTCAGCCTCCCGTGGTGCTGGATTTACACATATGAGCCACCACGCCTGGCCCCCAAATGATTTTTGAAAAGCAAATTGCAAAACCATTTAAAAATTTAAAACTATGTGATCTTTTAACATATGATACTCTACTAAAATTCCTTTAAAGTGAAAGCTTACAATTCAATATGTGAACTACTTTATAGTCTGAAGTTTAAGATAGTATTGTTGGATATCTTGAAAATTTTATAACAATTTATTGTTAGAAGAAAATCCCATACTCTATTCCTAGAGTATGGGAGCAAAAACAGAACACAAGAAACCTGGTATCTTAAAAGTTATTTTCATGAGGAGGATCCCAATCCGCCATTCCCTGTTAAGAGTATTAGAGTTTATCCTAATTGATTCAGGAGACGGGGAAGAGAAGGTACAGAATAGACTTTTCCGCTGTCATTGTTGAGGTTTTTTCTGTGCACCAAAATTTTTTTAAAATGTTTAAAGCTTGCGCCTTTTAAAAATACTCAGGTCATTCCTGTCAGTTTGGAATTCAGCCAGGGAAATGTGTATTTTTAAAAGCTTCCCAGCCAGTCCTGATAATCAGCCAGGTGGAGGATCTGTTGAGGTGCTACAGAACAGACCCCTCTCCAGATCTAGTCAGAATCTCTACATCCAGACTTCTTGCTATGACACAATCTATTTTTGATTGACACCAGACACATATGTTTAACTCTTGGATTTATTCTAGTTTTGTTAGAAACACTAGAAAGGCTTTGCTTTAAACTTGGTCTCACGTAGGGCATGCCCTCACACAGGCACAATTTTGTGGCCCAGATGCTGGTAATTGGACATCTAAATCATCTCTTAGACTTTGTGCATTAGACATTATTTTGTAGATTTTTTTTTTTTTTTTTGAGACGGAGTCTCACTCTGTCGCCCAGGATGGAGTGTGCAGTGGCCGGATCTCAGCTCACTGCAAGCTCCGCCTCCCGGGTTCACGCCATTCTCCTGCCTCAGCCTCCTGAGTAGCTGGGACTACAGGCGCCCGCCACCGCGCCTGGCTAGTTTTTTGTATTTTTTAGTAGAGACGGGGTTTCACCATGTTAGCCAGGATAGTCTCGATCTCCTGACCTTGTGATCCACCCGTCTCGGCCTCCCAAAGTGCTGGGATTACAGGCTTGAGCCACCGCGCCCGGCCTGTAGATGTTTTTTAAGGTTACATTTTTACAAATCAGAGTTTAGTTTAAAATTGTCTAAGGAACATACGTTTTAGTAGTAAATTGTAAATTGTAGTTTTAACAAAAGATACGTCCCAGAAATGAAAAAAATAAATTGTGTCCTGTAATCCCAGCACTTTGGGAGGCCGAGGTGGGTGGATCACGAAGTCAGGAGATGGAGACCATCCTGGGACAGGGTGTCTCTACTAAAAATACAAAAAATTAGCCAGGCGTGGTGGCGGGCACCTGTAGTCCCAGCTACTTGGGAGGCTGAGGCAGGAGAATGGCGCGAACCCGGGAGGCGGAACTTGCAGTGAGCCGAGATCGCGCCACTGCACTCCAGCCTGGGCAACAGAGTGAGACTCTGTCTCAAAAAAAAAAAAAGAAAGAAATTGTGGAGTAACATCTCAGTATGTGACACCAGTTATTCACAACAGAAACCTGGGTGTCACCTTTGACACATACCTATTTTTTAGTCAGTCACCAAGCCTGTTAAAACTGTGTTCTAGGGCCGGGCGCGGTGGCTCAAGCTGTAATCCCAGCACTTTGGGAGGCGAGACGGAGCGGTTCACGAGGTCAAGAGATCGAGGACCATCCTGGCTAACACGTGAAACCCCCGTCTCTACTAAAATACCAAAAACTGCTCGGGCGAGGGTGGCCGGGCGGCCTGTTAGTCCAGCTACTCGGGAGGCTGAGGCAGGAGAATGGCGTAAACCCGGGAGGCGGGCTTGCAGTGAGCTGAGATCTGGCCACTGCCATCCAGGACCCGGGCGACAGAGCGAGGGACTCCGGTCTCAAAAAAAAAAAAAAAAAAAACTGTGTTCTAGTTATTTTGCAGATTTGTCTCCCCATTTCCACGTCCTCTGCTCTAGGCCAGGTGCTATCCTACTTTACTGAAGCAGCTGCTGCGTTTTTTTTTTTTTTTCTGAGAAGCAGTCTTGCTCTTGTTACCCAGGCTAGAGTGCAATGGCGTGATCTCAGCTCACCTCCACCTCCTGGGTTCAAGTGAGTCTCCTGCCTCATCCTCCCGAGTGGCTGGGATTACAGGCATGTGCCATCATGCCTGGCTAATTGTGTATTTTTAGTAGAGATGGGGTTTCTCCATGTTGGTCAGGCTGGTCCCGAACTCCCGACCTTGGGTGATCCCCAGCCTCTGCCTGCCAAAGTGCTGGGATTACAGGTGTGAGCCACTGCGCTGGGTGCAGTAGCGTCTTGTCCTCCCCCTCATGTCCTTCTCCAACTTGCAGCCAGAGTGAGCTTTGTAGAAAAACCAAATGAGCTTACCATCACTGTCTTCCCTTAAAATCCTTGGTTTTCTTCCCTTTGCCCTTAGGCTAAAGTCTGTAAACCTTGGTACTTCCTAGGAGGCCCTGTTTGTTTGTTTGGCCCCTGGCTGCCTCTGACTCAGCTCCTGGCTCTTCCCTCCCTCCCTCCCTCCCTCCCACTTTTCACCCTGTATTCTAGCTGTATTGGATTTCTTTGTCTCTCTGGCCCTCCCTCTTCTGGATATTGTAGAGTCCCCTGCCTGGAACATTCTTCTTGCCTTCTACTGTTTAGCCCCTGGCTGGTTTTCCTCTCAGAATCACTTCGCTGGAGAAGCCTTGCCTTACCCCTGCAAGCCAGGCCAGGTCCCCTTTACATACTTCCCCAGCGTGGTGTGCTTACAGTTCCCAGCACCTTTGTTATAATTTAATTACAGTATTTGAAATTATTTGTTAGTTGCCATCTCCTCTTTTAGATTGTAAGCACTGTGAAAGTAGGCACCATACCTATTTTATTCACCAAATTCGTACCACAGAGCACGGTTCCTGGCACATAGTCAGTGTTTGTTAAATATTTGGTGATTTTTTCTGTATTAGGAATGAAGGGGTCTGCAAAATTTGAATATTTAATTTGCTTTAAGTGATATTTAATCATTTTAAAGTTGCCAGATCTGGCGAGGCACAAGGCTCATGCCTATAATCCCAGCACTTTGGGAGGCTGAGGTGGGGGTATCACCCAAGGTCAGGAGTTCGTGACCAGCCTGACCAACATGGAAAAACCCTGTCTCTACTGAAAATACACAATTAGCTGGGCGTGGTGACACATGCCTGTAATCCCAGCTACTCGGGAGGCTGAGGCAGGAGAATCGCTTGAACCCAGGAGGCGGAGGTTGCAGTGAGCCGAGATCGTGTCACTGCACTCCAGAGCGAAACTCCGTCTGAAAAAAAAAACGTTGCCAGATCTATCTCATTTAACCATTTTATATTAGAGCAAGAGTTGGCAAACTAAGGCTTGCTGGCTGTTTTTGCATATAAAATTTTCTTGAAACAGGGTCTCACTATTGCCTGGGTTGGAGTGTAGTGGTGCCATCTTAGCACACTTCAGCTTCGACCTCTCAGGCTCAACTGATCCTCCCAATTCAGCCTCCCAAGTAGCTTGAACTACAGGCACAGACCACCATGCCCGGCTAATTTTTTTTTTTTTGAGTCAGAGTCTCGCTCTCACCCAGGCTGGAGTGCAGTGGCGGGATCTCGGCTCACTGCAAGCTCCGCCTCCTGGGTTCACGCCATTCTCCTGCCTCAGCCTCCCGAGTAGCTGAGATCACAGGCGCCCGCCACCACGCCTGGCTAATTTTTTGTATTTTTAGTAGAGACGGGGTTTCACCATGTTAGCCGGGATGGTCTTGATCTCCTGACCTCGTGATCCGCCTGCCTCGGCCTCCCAAAGTGCTGGGATTACAGGCGTGAGCCACAGCGCCCGGCTCGGCTAATTTTTAAATTTTTTTTTGTAGAGACAGGGTCCTGCTATGTTACCCAGGCTGGTCTTGAACTACTAAGCTCAAGCAGTCCTCTCACTTCGGCCTCCCAAAGTGCTGGGATTACAGGCATGAGCCATCATGCCTGGCCACATATTCTTTTATGGATTGTCTGTGGTTGCTTTTACAAGAGGGATTATATGGCCTGTAATACCTAGACATTTACTGTCTGACTCTTGACAGAAAACGATTGTCAACCCCTGGATTAGAACGTTTTAAAAAATTATTTCATTATTTGATTTCTTCCTCTGAACTTCAAATGGGGCATAATCTTGAACTTTGTTGATGACTGTACTATAATGGTTGCTGTTTTGTTACTGTATGGGGATGCTGATGGAGCTTATGTAGAAGGTTTTTTTTTCTAGATTTGCTTTTTACTCACTGTAAAGCTTTTATGTCTTATATCTGCCTGCCACTCACAAGTGGATCCTTACCCTTTGCTCTGAATGTGTGGTTTATGACCCTCTATGAGCAAAGGAATGAGATTACTAGGCTTTTCAGAATTAATGTTTAAAGAGTAAGAGGTTCACAGGGAGGCCCTGCAGGGTAAGTGAAGAACAGCCACTATTTGTGTGTAAGAAAGTAAGACATCCAGCTTGACTATTTAGAGGCCTTCTAGGTGGATCTTTGTTCAGTTAGTCGAGATCATTGACTGAAGAAAAGGCTTGAGATAAATGCGGTGCTGCTGTATCAGCCCATATCATGTACTGTTGCATAAGTGAATTTATACATGTGGACAATGGCTATGCTCAAGTTTTCAAACTTTTCATCTCATTCTGAGTTTAATGCTCTGATAGTATTCAGGTAGAAAGTCAACTCCAATTCCTTGTGGACATTCACCTTTACACTTTAACATCCTGAACCCTGGCTTTCTGCCAAAATATTTTCTTTCCCAGTGCCTGGAAACTGATTAGCTAGATGGGAGAACAAAGGTGGCTTTGTACTGGGGCATATTGCTTTTGAGAATTTAGCAGAGAGCATTCAAATGGAGTCTGGATGTGATGCCAAATTATGCAGATTTGGGGTTTTTTTGGTTAGGTTTCCCATGAGTAGGTATGTAGGCAACTTAATATTGTTCTCAGTTTGTACGGTCTGGAATTTCCCTTATAAATGTTATGTAGGCTTTCCTTATTGATTGTTTTAAAACAGAAATGTGTATGATTTTGAGAAAACACATTACCAGAAGACTATTATTGATAGGTTTTTTTTGCCAAAAAGATGGTTGTACCAATGAATTTATATCCAAAGCCATATTATAAATACATTTCTGTCTCTGTAAGAGCCCAGTGCAAATACTTTATAAATGCTGACAAGTGTCCACAAGGGGGAAAAAATGCCAAAAAAATAGGGTACCCCTAACCTTATATATTTATCTGAAACCAGGTTTTGAAAAGTGTTCACGCAGCATCAGAAAAGAATACTAAAGCTCCCTGTACTTCTGACATAATTGATACTTGGCATTCATTATTGTGACTTGGAAGATACTAGTCTAGTAAGAAAACCTGGGCTCTAGTTCTTTCTCTGTAACTTAACGTTGTACCCTTAATTTCTTGGTTATAAAGTGAAGATGATAATAGTTTAGCAATGAGGGGGTTCAGGATTAAGCAAGAGAATATGAATTGAAGCACTATACAAACGCAAGATGGTGAGATTGGTGTTTTCTGTGGCAGCAGTTGAGACTAGGATTTTCAACTATTTTGTGGAGGAGGGAAGCCGTTTGTTTTTTGTTTGTTTGTTTGTTTTCTTTTTTTTTTTTTTTTTTTTTTTTTTTTTTTTTTTGCCTAGCCCCTAGAAAACCAGGGAGAGGCATTATTGAAGTTTTTTTGTTTTAAATTCATGTAAATTTCACTTTTTAGTTTATCCTCGTTGTAGTTATTTTTGAAAATACTATTTTAACTTTTGTTTCTGCTGTTAGTTTCATTTTCCCTTTTACCTCTCATTCTCTGATGAAACGTTTTGTTTATCGACTATCTTCCTTCAGCCATATAAATTTAGCCATATCTGGTGTTAGGTGTTCTGTTTTCCCTTTTAGTTTATTATTTAATTAGGTGGCAATATTTAAAGATGGGAAGATTTTGCCTAAAAGCAAGACTTTCTGTCATGAAGAAAATCTGCCAGGAACTGAGAAGCAGCTATGCCATCTAAATGAGGCAGGAGCTCTCCAGTTTGCCAGAGTCCTGCTGCTTCCTATTGTCTGTGTCACCACCACTGAGGACAAAATATCATTGCACTTTATGCATAGTTTTTCACACAGTAAAGAAAAAAGTTAAAACTCTACCTTTGCCTCTTTCAAAATGAACACGAGAGATCAAGAATTCCTGCTGGGTGAGGTGGCTCACGCCTGTAATCCCAGCACTTTGGGAAGCTGAGGCAGGTGGATCACCTGAGGTCAGGAGTTCAATCAAGACCAAACTGGCCAACATGGTGAAACCCCATCTCTACTGAAAATACAAAAATTAGCTGGGCATGGTGGTGCATGCCTGTAATCCCAGCCACTTGGGAGGCTAAGGCAGGAGAATCGTTTGAACCTGGGAGGCGGAGGTTGCAGTGAGCTGAGATCATGCCTCTGTACTCCAGCCAGGATGACAGAGCGAGACTCTGTCTCAAACAATAGCAACAAAAAAGAACTCCCCCAGAAAACTGAGGGAGAGTGTTTATAGGCAGAAGACCAAAATTCCTAAGTGTGTGTTTGATATGCACTAGCATCAATTACATTATCTGCCCACTCAGCCTCTGATATTGGTATATGGTTTTACTCTCTTGATTTACCTTGAGAATCAGATAGCCCATCTCAAGTCTTTGAGTTGAATATGATAAACATGTAAATTGCAGGCGTGTTTTTGTTTTGTCACCCAGGCTGGAGTGCACTGCAGACCTGAATCCTGGAGTGAAGCCATCCTCCCATCTCAGTCTCCCAAGTAGCTGGGACTACAGGCAGACACTACCACACCTGGCTATTTTTTTTCACTTTTTGTAAAGACAGGGTCTCACGCTGTTGCCCAGGCTGGACTCGAGTGATCCACCCACCATGGCCTCCCAAAGAAGTACTGGGATTATAGGCGTGAGGCGCCGCGCCCAACCACAAGTTTTTTAAACAAATGAAGGAAAAATGTATTTTAAGAAGCTGGTTTAAAATCATGTTTTAAGGCTGGACACAGTAGCTCTCACCTGTACTCCTAGCACATTGAGAGGCTGAGGCGGGAGGATCTCCTGAGGCCAGGAGTTCAAAACCAGCCTGGGCAGCATAGCAAGACCCTATTCAAAAAAAAGGAAAAATACATATATATTTAATGATGTTTAAGAATATGTAAGATCTAGCTAGGTGCTTTGTCTCACGCCTGCAATTCCAGCACTTCAGGAGGCCGAGGTGGGCAGATCACGAGGTCAGGAGATCGAGACCATCCTGGCTAACACAGTGAAACCCCGTCTGTACTAAAAATACAAAAAAAATTAGCCAGGCCTGATGGCACACACCTGTAGTTCCAGCTACTCAGGAGGGTGAGGCAGGAGAATTGCTTGAACCCAGGAGGCGGAGGTTGCTGTGAGCCGAGTTCATGCCACTGCACTCCAGCCTGGGCGACAGAGCGAGACTCCATCTCAAAGAAAAAAAAAAGAATATGTAAGATCTATCATAATTTCATTTGCCATATTTAATGTTTAATAGTGAATGAGCTCTATCAAATTTAACTTAAACATTGGTTTATTTTGTGATGTGTGTTTGAGATGGCCACCTAGTGGTTTTTTCTGGTATGGCATTTTACTACTGTGCTAGGTTATGATCTTATTAGCTAGTTTGTTTATATACCAAATATATTTTGAGTTATCCTTTCTGTACAGATTCTGCCGCAGGTGAATAGATATTTTTACAGCATTTCTGTAATTATTTTGTTTTATTTTTAAACAGAAGAAGCAGACTACAGTGCCTTTGGTACAGACACGCTAATAAAGAAGAAGAATGTTTTAACCAACGTATTGCGTCCTGACAACCATAGAAAAAAGCCACATATAGTCATTAGTATGCCCCAAGACTTTAGACCTGTGTCTTCTATTATAGACGTGGATATTCTTCCAGAAACGCATCGTAGGGTACGTCTTTACAAATATGGCACTGAGAAACCCCTAGGATTCTACATCCGGGATGGCTCCAGTGTCAGGGTAACACCACATGGCTTAGAAAAGGTTCCAGGGATCTTTATATCCAGGCTTGTCCCAGGAGGTCTGGCTCAAAGTACAGGACTATTAGCTGTTAATGATGAAGTTTTAGAAGTTAATGGCATAGAAGTTTCAGGGAAGAGCCTTGATCAAGTAACAGACATGATGATTGCAAATAGCCGTAACCTCATCATAACAGTGAGACCAGCAAACCAGAGGAATAATGTTGTGAGGAACAGTCGGACTTCTGGCAGTTCTGGCCAGTCTACCGATAACAGCCTTCTTGGCTCCCCACAGCACATTGAACCAAGCTGTGAGCCAGAGGATGAAGACAGCGATGAGGATGACATTATCATTGAAGACAATGGAGTGCCACAGCAGATTCCAAAAGCTGTTCCTAATACCGAGAGCCTGGAGTCATTAACACAGATAGAGCTCAGCTTTGAGTCTGGACAGAATGGCTTTATTCCCTCTAATGAAGTGAGCTTAGCACCCATAGCAAGTGGCTCAACCACGGAATTTGAAACACATGCTCCAGATCAAAAACTCTTAGAAGAAGATGGAACAATCATAACATTATGAAACCGTTGTTTGAATGTTTTCAGAGTGAGGATGCCATGAGAACTTGTACATTTGGCTAGTGTAAAAGCATATATACCTCTGACCAGTGACATGGAATAGGCATGAGACGAGTAACGTTGCAAGCTTACAATATTATTAATATAGTAGTCTGATAATTGTTAATATAAACTTTGGTGGATCAGAGGTGAATTTAAGTCCAAAACAAAGGGGCCTTTGCTGATGAAGTTACGTGCTTTTACTTTTTTGTCTGTGGAGAATCAGATGTTAAAGCACATTCTTGGAACTATGCGAGAAGACTAGATCATTTCTGTTGGAAGTGGTTGCATATTTAACCTGCTGTGCAGAGCCCAGTTAATTTTTCCTTTAACTGTATTTTTAAAATTCTAATGTGAAGTCTGATTCTCTCTTTTGGTACACTGGGGACCTCAGCTCTTAAAGGTCTTATGTTCTCAATATTTTATTTTATTTTTTTTCATTTTTTATTTTTTATTTTTTTAGTGACTGGGTCTCACTCTGTTGCCCAAGCTGGAGTGCAGTGGCATGATGACAGCTTACTGCAGCCTCAACCTCCTGGGCTCAAGTAATCCTCCCACCTCAGCCTCCTGAGTAGCTGGCACCACAGGCATGTACCACGACACCTGGCTACTTTTTGTATTTTTTGAAGAGACAGAGTTTTGCCATGTTGCCCAAGCTGGTCTTGAACTCCTGGGCTCAAGCAGTCCTGCCTCAGCTTCCCAAAGTGCTAGGATTACAGCCACCATGCCCAGCCTATTTTGATTTTTGTTTTTTTAATGTTCCTCTCTAATAAATTGTAACAAATGATGTTCTCAAGTGCATTTCCAGTTTCTAAGAATCAAACCACTTGGCTGTTTTTAGGAGTTGCTTCCCATGTTATAAAGCTCAGGAAGCTCTCTTTTTTTTTTTTGTCTCTGTTGCCCAGGCTGGAGTGCAGTGGTGCAATCTCAGCTCCCAGATTCAAGCAGTTCTTCTGCCTCAACCTCCTGAGTAACTGAGATTACAGGTGTGTGCCAACACGTCCGGCTTATTTTTTCGTATTTTTAGTAGAGACGGGGTTTCACCATGTTGGTCAGGCGGATCTCAAACTCCTGACCTCAAATGATCTGCCCAGCTCGGCCTCCCAAAGTGCTGGATTGCAGGCATGAGCCACCGTGCCCGGCCAGGAGGCTGTCTTTTCTTGAGTTATGAAACTCTGCAACAGTCGTTCAAGTTGGTGTTTGTCCTTCCTATAGCTTTCATATTTGCAAATTAATTCTGTATGGCTATAATTTATGTTTTAAAAGGCAGTTTTCTTGACTTTGGAAACATGGAAGTCTCTCCTTTAACCTATTCTTGTTCCCATTCCCAGTCTCATTTGAAATCATTCCTTTTGTTGTTAGTGTGTGTATTTTTGTTGGTGTGCTTTTAATGCATTCAAGTATGATCATTTTGGATAAAAAATGCATCCAAATTAAGAGGTTTTAACACATAGGACAAACTTGTGCACTTTTTATACCAAAAAAAAAAAAAAAAAATTGGGTTTTCCTTCATGAGATTTCTAGAAACACTGCCTACACTTTATGAAAACTACATAGTATTCACCTGTGACAGGTAGAGTTTATCACTGTTAATTTTATGAGACTATTTATTACTTTCCAGTGCATCCACTTAGAACAAGCTAAGAGTAAGGCTGCTAACTTTAATTCCTTGCCTGATTTTATTGTACAATGTGCACAAGCACAATGGTATGCTTGTATATAGAAACTAAAAATATTATGAAGTACATAAGTTCTCTGTGGCTTATGGAGAGTTATTTATTAACTTTATGGTAGGGCTAGTATGAATATCTTTTTTAACAATTGTGTGCTATTAAAACAATGAAGATTCAAATGACTCCGTTTTGAAGGATGTTTTCTCTATATGGTAAAATATATGAAGAAGTCTTGATTACATGAATATCACTTGACTCAGAATACTTCAATGTATTTTGTTCACATTACCACTAAGCATATTATCAGTAAACTATTAACTGACTACACAACATTATGTAATACGATGTACTTTTTGTTGAATTCACCGAAGTTCTTCCATTTATATACTATTTTTAATGGCATTCCGGCTTTAACATTCTGTGAGTCTTATAAATTTGACTCTTGAATGGCAAAATAATGTTAGTATGTAGAAGGTTAACTTTCATTTATAATATAAGTGGTGCAGGGGTTCAACATTTTAAGTAAAAATATTTTTACACACTACCTCTCTCTCTTTTTTTTTTAAAGTTTTAACATCAGAACTTTTGGGGAAAACTACTTCAGGGCTTGACTTTTGTACAAATTTTAACTGTAAAATACAGATTTATCTTGTACACGTTCATGGAAATGGAAATCAAAGCTGCTAGTGCTTATTTTAATTATCTTGTTAAGGGTATCTGTCAATGGTATTTTCAACTAGATCTCTGTCTCTTAAATTATTGGTGAAATAATTGATTACTAGACATACTGTAAAACCAATAGATCCTGGTTATACGATAAAATATCAGCTCATTGGTCGTCTGAATCAGTTATTTCAAGTGCACCTTATTAACAAAAGTATCAGTGGATCCAGCATAAAATTTTATAGTACTAAATGTCAAGCCTCACTGTGAATTTTGTTCTGTATCTTAAGTAAATTTATGATAATGTTCTCGAGCTATCAACAAAATATATGTACTTTTGTGAGCTATGAATTTTCTAATTAAATTTTACATGCTATAACATGATTTTTACATGAATGATACTTTGTTTATAACTATCAAATGTCAGTATTTTACTACAATTTTATAAAGTGTACATTATCACTAAATGAACTTTGATTTTAAAAATCAAATTAGCTTTAGTTGTATGTTATTTTTTACAAATAAAGATAGACTTGTATAAAGGCTACTTTCTTGTTTGAAATTATATGAAAAGCTGCCCACACATACCAGGTGCCCATTATATAAAATAGATAGGGAGAAAAACCCCTGAGTTTTAACAAGGTCCTTGCTTCCTTAACTTTTAATTGTTAAAAGATGAACCCCAAATTGTATGTGCACTTATTGCAACTGTGTATGACCATATGGCTATGGGCTAGAAGGTAACTTGTAAAATGTAGTTAATTCTAATAGTGTGAAAGGTTATGCAAGCTAGTCACCCAAAATTTTCTTTAAGATTATTTGAAACTAGTTTGTAATGTGACAGCTTATCTTCTGAAATTCAAATTCACTTAGTTATACTTATTAATATTACCATCTATATAGTATGGCCTATGTGGATTGAATTCAATTTATACTGAAAAACTTCAAAGGTCTGAGAAAAAGGCCAGGCATGGTGGCTCATGCTCGTAATCCCAGCACTTTGGGAGTCTGAGGCAGGCAGATCACGAGGTCAGGAGTTCGAGACCAGCCTGGCCAACATAGTGAAACACTGTCTCTACTAAAAATAATTTTAAAAAATTAGCTGGGTGTGGTGGTGCACGCCTGTAATCCCAGCTACCTGGGAGGCTGAGGCAGGAGAATCGCTTGAACCTGGGATGCGAGGGTTTTGGTGAGCTGAGATCATGTCACTGCACTCCAGCCGGGGCAACAGGGTGAGACTCCGTCTCAAAAAAAAAAAAAAAGGTCTGAGAAAAACAACCCTTCCTGAGCCGTTTCTAATCCCAAGTTAGCCACCCTGTCACTGGCTTAGTTGATCATTACACTAACTCTTCTGCCAACAAGTTTAGAGCACAATAGGACAATCCTAATTCCTTCCCTCCAAGTTAAAAACACTGGAAATCCCGTGAGTATAAAGGGAACATCATGCACATAGAACTCTTCACACCTTTGGTTGGGTTGCATTTGGTACCCGATATTCATCTCTGGATTTTAGGTCCGTGAAACCATGATGCAGAATTAAAACATCCCTTTCATTCCCAAAAAATGACCCCAATGCAATTTGCATCTTAAATCACTGTGGCTTCCTAGTTTCCAGTGCTGAATAAGAGCTTGACAAATTTGATTTTGAGGAAAAACTAAAGTTACAAAATTTATCAAAACCAGACCTGTCTGTTCTGCCTTTAGGTGCTCAAGTGTTTAACAGCAACTGTTAGAACCACTTCTGATTGTGTTTTCCCTTCTTTTAGTGTGATGCGGGATTTAACTTGGAAGTATGTACACCAGCGACTTGGCAGTTGAGTTCTAAGCACAATTTTGGTAGTGTTTTGCTTTTAAACCTGGAAAGCCTTTGTTTTTATCTTGTGATGACGTATCGTGGTGATGGTGGCTGTTATCTGTAGGGTAAAGCAAAACCCAGTGCCTCCTAGCTATGATCACATAACATGCTACTTAAGTACTGTCAGAAAAGATATTTTGGAAACCAAAATAAGTCTTCATTGCTCAAAGGAAGTATATGTGCAGTCAAATGATTGTCATTGGGTGGATGTCTGGGCATTAGAAGGTAAATAAAAGGAAAATCGGTTAAAAGATCCTTAATATGTAGTAATCTACCAAATTCTTCCCTAAAAACAAGACTTAGATAATATTTTAAAAGCTAATGTGTTGATCCAGTTCCTTTGCAGCACAATTGTATTTTATAAGTTAATATTAAAATTCAATGGAGTTTGTATTTTATTTACAAGCTATATTTAGGTGTTTTTCCATTTATAAAAGCTCTTTTGGGAATGACGTTCACTCTAAAAGCAGTATTCTCTGTGTAATAGAAAATAAAGAAAATTTAATACCCTTATCATCTAGTTCATTATAATCCCAAGGGATGGATAACAAGATAATACAGTATGAGTTTGTAAAGATAACTTTTTAAAAATAATTTTCAGTCATATAAATGTGCAAATTCGTTCTCCATATAAAAAAAAAAAGGACAGAAAAAGCTGAAGTCTTTTGGCGGTACCATGCACATTTATCCATACCATATTCTGTTACAAAAAGGAATTGTGGCTTAAAATAAGAGTGACTGTAATTTATAATCCAAATTGGGAGACTTTTGAGAATGAATGGGTTTGCCATGAACTATGCCAGTAGAACAGGCTCGGACCAGATCTGTCTTGGTAGATTGCAATATGGGTCACCCTAATATAGGGGCTCTCAAAATTGTTTTTAAAAAACTGCAATACACAGTGAGAAATGCATTGAACACTATAATCCAGGACACACACATCTATGTTTTCATATAATAATGAAAAAGGCTCTGATTTTCTATTTCACTTGTGTAGGATGTGTATTTGGAACATTCCAAAAACAATGTCAGGATGCACTGTTTGAAAACACTGTGAAACACTTTACTTTTCACTTGAGATATTTGCCGTGGGAAAGACTAGCATATTTTTCCCTAAAGGAGAATGAAGGTACTGTATTATCTGCTTGCTAGCTTTTTTGTTTGTTTTGAAATAATTTCCAGTGTAGAAAAGAGCTGCATGAAAAGCATAACCTTTGTCCAGGTTATATCTACATTTGCTATCTGTGTATTTTTTCCTGAACCACTTCAGAATTAGTTAAAGAGATTCTCCCCTTTTATCCCCTTTAGACTTAGGCATATATTTTCTAAAAACAAGGACATTCTCTTATATTTTTAATATTTTTTCTTATACAACCCCAATTATCAAATTCAAAAAATTTAACATTGCTACAATATTATCTAATATATAAGCAATACTAGAATCTCATCAATTGACCCAATGTTATCCTTTACAGAAATTTTTTCCTTTTATCCAGGATCCAGCCCAGAATAAGGCATCACACTGAGTTGTCTCATCTCTTTTGGTCCCTTTAATCTGGAGCAGTTCTTCAGCTTTTCTTTGCCTTTCATAATATTGACATTTCTGAACAGTAAAGACAAACTGTTTCATAGACTGTCCCTCAGTTGGGGTTTATCTGTGTCCTCATAATTAGATTCAAGTGGCCGGGCGCAGTGGCTCACGCCTGTAATCCCAGCACTTTGGGAGGCCAAGGCGGGTGGATCACTTGAGGTTGGGAGTTCAAAATCCTGCCCAACATGGTGAAACCCTGTCTCTACTAAAAATACAAAAACATTTAGTTGCATGTGGTGGCAGACATCTGTAATCCCAGCTACTTGGGAGGCTGGGGCAGGAGAATCACTTGAACCCAAGAGGCAGAGGTTGCAGTGAGCCAGGATCGCACCACTGCACTCCATCCTGGATGACAGAGCGAGACTCTGTCTCAAAGAAAAAAAATAGATTCAAGTTATGCATTTTTATCAGGAATATTACATAGGTGATGTTATATCTTCATTTCACCATGTCAACAGGTACATCATATCAGTTTGATTCAATATTGGTGTATCAGATGAGAAGTGATCTGGCAAGAATAAAATAAAATGTATTGCCAGAGGTGGTGGCTTATGCCTGTAACCCCAGCACTTGGGAGGCTGAGGTGGAGGGATCACTTGAGCCTAGGAGTTTGAGAGCAGCCTGGGCAACATAGGGAGACCCCGTCTCTACAGAAAATACAAAAACTAGCTGGGCATGGTGGCATGCACCTGTGGTCCCAGCTACTGAGGAGGCTGAGGTGGGAGGATCGCTTGAGCCCAGGAGGTCAAGGCTACAGTGAGCTGTGAACTATGAGTGCCACTGCACTCTAGCCTGGGTGACAGAGCAAGACCTATCTCAAGAAATAAATAAGATGTTCTAATTATTCTTATGCTGATTAAAAACATGAATGGGGCCAGGTGCGGTGACTCACACCTGTAATCCTAGCACTTTGGGAGGCTGAGAGGGGCGGATCACTTGAGGTCAGGAGTTCCAGAACAGCCTGGCCAACATGGCGAAACCCTGTCTCTACTTAAAATACAAAAATTAGCTGGGTGTGGTGACAGCCGTCTGTAATCCCAGCTACTCAGGAGGCTGAGGCAAGAGAATTGCTTGAATTCAGGATGTGGAGGTTGCAGTGAGCCGAGATCGTGCCACTGCACTCCAGCCTGGATGACACAGCTCGACTCTGTCTAAAAAAAAAAAAAGAGAGAGAGAAAGAAAAAGAAAACCTGAATGGATCCAGATGAAAGACATGTGTTTTCTATATCCACATGTTCCGCATCTTTGATTGCATTCCTATTGAAGAAACAATAGGAAATGGTGACCTGGCACCAGTATTCTCGAATGTCTTTTGCTTAGCTACGTTTCTGAACTCAGTAATGACTTTCTCTGGCATTGGTCTGAATAAAAGGAAAGCACCCAAGTGGTACCTAAATCTGTGACTAATGGGGCTGGTCAGTAGTCAGAGTGTTCAGAGTGGGAGGCTGTTGCCTTGGGATTCTTTGGGTTGTGAATATACCTAACTCCAATTGACTTCCAACTTAGATACAAAGGAATGGATTGGCTCGTGTAACTGAAAAATCAGGGCTAAGATTTCAGCACAGATCAGACACAGTGCTATCTGATAGAACTTTCTGCTCTGTCCAGAGGGGAGTTACTAGCCCCCATGTGGCTACTGCATACTTGAGGTGTAGCTAGTGCAACTGAAAAACTGGATTTCAAAGTACATGTCATTTTAATTAATTTAAATGTTAATAGCCACATGTAGACAGTGGCTACTGTATTATTTTACAGCACAAACTGGAATCCCTCTCCATTTCTTGCTTTTGTTTTCCCCTGTTACCTTTTTTCCCTTAGGCCAAGTGCCTTCTTATGGTGGCAACCCTGGCAACTTTCTGTCACATTACCAACCACCTGACAGGGAGCCTGTCTTCCCCAGGATGGCAGCCAAAGCCCAGAGACCACCCTCACTGGCCCTGTCTCAGTCATGTGCCCATCCCTAACCCAATCCCTGTAACTCCTAATTGTCCAAGCCTCAGTCATGGGCCCAATTCTGGACCTATTGAGGGAGGGATGGTCCCCTAAAGAAAAATCAGGGATCAGCCAGTCACAGTGGATCACCTGGGATCAGGAGTTTGAGACCATCCTGGCCAACATGGTGAAATCCTGTCTCTACTAAAAATACAAAAATTAGTCGGGTGTGGTGGCAGACACCTGTAATCCCAGCTACTTGGGAGGCTGAGGGAGGAGAATCATTTGAACCTGGGAGGCAGAGGTTGCAGTGAGCCAAGACTGCACCATTGCACTGCGGCCTGGGCAACAAGAGCAAAACTCCATCTCAAAAAAAATAAAAAATAAAAAATAAAAAATTAGGGATCAGGGTTCTGTTACCATGAGAAAGAGGAAGAACTACAGGGGAGGGAACACAGTGGGTATCACTTGCAGTTTTTTTTTTTTTTTTTTTTTTTTTTTTT
>NW_016808980.1:1632931-1635659 GCF_001698545.2 Rhinopithecus bieti
TTTTTTTTTTTTTTTTTTTTTTTGGAGATGGAATCTCATTCTGCTGCCTTGGCTGGAGTGCAGTGGCACAATCTTGGCTCACTGCAACCTCTGCCTCCTGGGTTCAAGCACTTCTCCTGCCTCAGCCTCCCGAGTAGCTGGGACTACAGGCACGTGCCACCACACCCAGCTAATTTTTGTATTTTTAGTAGAGACAGGGTTTCACCATGTTGGCCAGGATGGTCTCAATCTCTTGACCTCGTGATCCGTCCGCCTCGGCCTCCCAATAAGTGCTGGGATTACAGGCACGAGCCACCGCGCCTGACCGAGAATCCCACTTCCTAAATTGGTAAACTCTGATTCTTCAGAATTGCAGTTTTGATCAAAGTCAGTAACTCCTCACACAAATCCTTCTATGTGTGCAGAAAATGAGCCTCTGAAAATTCCAGGCGGAGTTTTTGTGCTATAGGTTATCTACCAGAAGAAAGGACAAGAAAGGCTAGAATTTGACTAATGGTTCCACCCCGCAGATTGTATCAGCACAGCGTTCCTCTTTCACTCAGTCTCTTAGCAATGCTTGCAACTACAAGGAAACAGCATTCATACCATTGTTTCTAAGACCTGGAGCAGGTTACACTCAAACCCAGCACTGTTCTTATAGAACATAAGAGTTTTGTTCCCAGGCTGCTTCTCTGCCAGCATGTGATACCCTTCAATAAATGGTAGGTAAGTTGCATATCAGGTTTTCTCCTGCATTCCCAGAGGCCTTCAGCTGCTGTCTCAGGTATGAACCCAAATTGACTCAGGCAAAAATGTGTATGCTTAGTGACTCAGAAACTAAATCATTAACTTGGTAAATATGTGCACGGGTAAGGAGGAATTCAAGGAGAGACTTAGAACATAGGCCTTCCAGTAATGCCAGTGATGACGACTGCTTGAGTACAGCAACGCTGAATGGTGTTGCTTCTCCGGTGGACCAGTGATGGGCCCTAGAATCACCAAGAATCTCAAATCAGTCATTCTCAGGAGCAACAATCCACGTAGGGTAACTTACAAAGAATGTTGATTTCGATTGTTTGACTCCTTACCTGGTAAAACAAGAAAATGTGGAAAAAGCTCCTTGACTTTCAAAATACACACTCACACACTTTTTTTTTTTTTTTAAGGGACAAGGTCTTGCTCTCTCACACACACGCTGGAGTGCGGTGGTGCGATCATGGCTCACTGCAACCTCGAACTCAAGGATTCTGGCAATCCTCCCACCTCAGCTTCCCAAGTAGCTGGGACTACAGGCACGAACCATCACACCCAGCTAATTTTCCTTTTTTCTTTTCTTCCCCTCACCCCTTTTTTTTTTTTTTTTTTGAGATAGGGTCTTGCTCTGTCGCCCAGGCTGGAGTGCAGTGGTGTGATTATGGCTCACTGCAACCTCAAACTCCTGAGTCCAAGTGACCTCACACCTTAGCCTCCTGAGTAGCTGGGACTACAGGTGTGTGTCACCACGCCTGGCTAATTTTGTGTATTTTGTGTAAAGGTGAGGTTTCACTATGTTGCCCAGGCTGGTCTCAAACTCCTGGGCTCAAGCAATCTGCCTGGCTCGGCCTCCCAAAAGTGCTGGGATTATAGGCATGAATCACTGTGCCTGGCCTCCACATGACTTTTGACTAGTTGATTTTAAAGTGGGCATATGCAATTACACACACACACACACACACACACACACACACACAAATCTGATCTACCTAGATGTGAAATTAAACTTCTAGGGCACACACATATACACAATGCCAGACAATATGGGAAATGTGATTACAAACAAATCCCACTAGAAACTCACAAACTGTAATAATTTTTCAGTCCCCTTTGGAGGGCGAGAGGTTTATAAACCTCTGCAATTAAATTGTAACACATCAGGGTTCTTCTGGTGAGCTGGCCTCCGTGTCCTTCCTCCACCCCCAGGGTGCCTTGGCTCATGTTCACAGGGCCCATGCCCAGTGGGGCTGGCATGTGTTTCCAACAGCTGAGCAGACAGGGCCAGCAGAGAGGGAGAAAATAAACGGTAAAGGGAGATACGCCAGGAGAGCAGGCAGAGTGGCTGGGAAGCTGGCCAAATGGGAGAGGCTGAATGGGCGACATCAGCCCTTGACCAGGCCTCAGCTATCCCTTCACCACTCGCTGTGTGGATACCAGGGGGATACAAGCCCCTTCTGCCTGGGCGTCACCAAGAATCCATACACCACACAGTTTATTTTATTTGATTTTTTTTAGATAGTCTCGCTCTGTCGCCCAGGCTGGAGTGCACTGGCGCGACCTTGGCTCACTGCAGTGTCCACCTCCTGGGCTCAAGCCATTCTTGCGCCTCAGTCTCCTGAGTAACTGGGATTACAGTCACCTGCCACCACACCCAGCTAATTTTTGTATTTTTAGTAAACATGGGGTTTCACCATGTTGGCCAGGCTGGTCTCAAACTCTTGTGCTCAAGTAATCCACCCACCTCAGCCTCCCAAAGTGCTGGGATTAGAGGCATGAGCCACCATGTCTGGGCTATTTTTATTTTTTGAAACAGTCTTGCTTTGTCACCCAAGCTGGGTACAGCACAAATAACATGGCTCATTGCAGCCTTGACCGCCTGGGCTCAAGCAATCTTTCCTCCTCAGCCTACTGAGTAGCTGTGTGCCACAAGCATGTGCCACCATACCTGGCTAATTTTTTTTTTTTTTTTTTTTTTTTTTTTTTTTTTTTTTTTTTT
>NW_016808980.1:1637818-1641145 GCF_001698545.2 Rhinopithecus bieti
CAGGATGGTCTCGATCTCCTGACCTCGTGATCCGCCCGTCTCGGCCTCCCAAAGTGCTGGGATTACAGGCTTGAGCCACCGCGCCCGGCCCTTTTTTGTATTTTTTAATAGAGACGGGGTTTCACGGTGTTAGCCAGGATGGTCTAGATCTCCTGACCTCGTGATCCACCCGCCTCGGCCTCCCAGAGTGCTGGGATTACAGGTTTGAGCCACCGCGCCCGGCCGCTTTTGTTTTTTGAGACAGAGCTTCACTCTTATTGCCCAGGCTGGAGTGCAATGGCATAATCTCAGCTCATTGCAACCTCCGCCTCCCGGGTTCAAGTAATTCTCTTGCCTCAGCCTCCCGAGTAGCTGGGACTACAGGCGCCCGCCACCTCGCCCGGCTAGTTTTTTGTATTTTTTAGTAGAGATGGGGTTTCACTGTGTTAGCCAGGATGGTCTTGATCTCCTGACCTCGTGATCCGCCCATCTCGGCCTCCCAAAGTGCTGGGATTACAGGCTTGAGCCACCAAGCCCGGCCCGTTTTTGTATTTTTTAATAGAGATGGGGTTTCACAATGTTGGTCAGGCTGGTCTTGAACTCCTGACCTCGTCATCCGCCCGCCCTGGCCTCCCAAAGTACTAGGATTACAGGCATGAGCCACTGCACCCAGCCAATTTTTTGTATTTTTAGTAGAGACCATGTTTCACCATCTTGACCAGGCTGGTCTTGAACTCCCGACCTCGTGATCCACCTGCCTTGACCCTCCAAAGTGCTGAGATTACAGCCGTGAGCCATCACAACTGGCCAGGGCTTTTTGTATTCATGTCTGGGCCTTAAGGTTTAACTCAGAGCTTCAGAGACATACCTGGAAAGGAAAAATGTATATTTGTATATATAAATATTGTATATGAAAAGTAAACAAGTTAAGGAAGCTGTGTGCCCACAGAAGTAATATGTGATTTTAGGAGAAATTTTAGAAAAAAAAAATTACTATTCAGAGATAACCACTCAAGTTTTTCAGCACATGTGCACATCAAATGTATATTCATATTAGACCTATAAAATTATTCTGTAGTTTGCTTTCTTTAGAGGACAATATATTGCACATACCCTTTCTCTGTCAATATGGCTCTGCATCATTTATAATGGCTTCATCATATTTCACCGTATAGATGCACCATCATTTTGTAAAACCAATTCCTTATTTCTGAACTGCTTGTATTCATCCACCATCATGAACAGTGCTGTGGTGAACAACTTTGTAAATACATCCTTGTGTTCCTTGTCCAATTATTTCCTTAGAATAAAAGGAATCTTTAGGTCAAGGCATACACATTTTTTTGGAAAGGGAGGGGGTGGCTTATGAATAGATCCAATTTCCTTCCAGAAAGGTTGCTCTAATGTACACACTTGCAGGGATATGTGTGTCTTTTTCTCCTTGAAAACACCAGATGTTATTATTATTATTATTTTGAGACAGGGTCTTGCGCCATCACCCAGGCTGGAGTGCAGTGGTACAATCACAGTTCACTGTAGCCTTGACCTCTCTGGCTCAAGCGATCCACCCACCTCAGCCTCCCAAGTAGCTGAGACTACAGGCCTGCACCACCACATCCAGCTCATTTTTTGTTTGTAGAGATAGGGTTTAGCCATTTTGCCCAGGGTGGTCTCTAATTCTGGGGCTCAGGTGATCCTCCCCTTCAGCCTCCCAAAATGCTGGGATCACAGGCGTGAGCCACTGTGCCCAGCTCACTATTGATTACACTTTAGACTTTATTTAGATAGCACCAATTTTCCACTAATGTCTTTCTTTTGGCCCAAGACCTAATCCAGAATACCGCATCCCACGTCATCCCCATTCTCTGTTGTAGCTTCATAATATGTAACCAGTTTAATTTATTTAACAACCCGCTATTGTTGGACCTTTGGGTTACATCAGGTTTTTTCTGTTTTGTTTTTGGTTTTGAGATAGTCTCAGTCTTGTTGCCCAGGCTGGAGTGCAATGGCACAATCTCAGCTCATTGCAACCTCCACCTCCAGGGTTCAAGCGATTCTCCCGCCTCAGCTTCCCGAGTAGCTGGGATTATAGGTATGCGCCACCACACCAGGCTAATTTTTTATTTTTAGTAGAGATGGGGTTTGTCCATGTTGGTCAGTCTAGTCTCCAACTCCTGACTTCAGGTGATCCACCCACCTCGGCCTCCCAAAGTGCTGGGATTACAGGCGTGAGCCACAGCGCCTGGCCTCTGATGGATATATTTTTTTAAAAAGTCACTGTAGTATTCATGTAGGGCACAGGGTAAGGGGGAGGCAGGGTTTGGTCCTGGTGAGTAGGGGTGGAGGTGGGAAGGAGGGGACAAATTCAGGGTATTTCTGAGGAGCAGTGGAATATCTTGACCAAGGCCTTCCTCAGCGGGGGAGATGGAGCCATGCCCTGGGGGACTTTGCAGCCTGGCTGGGAAGACAAGCTTCTCCCCCAGGGAATTAGATACCAGTGGTTAACAGATTAGCAACTTAATCTTAGAGAGGAGAAAACAGTTTCCAAACTCTAAAACACAGAAGGAAAACCCGTGACAGATTTGGCCACATAAGCATTTAAAGCTTTTATCTCTCTCTCTCTCACTCTCTCTCTTTCTCCTCTCTCTCTCCCCCTCTCTCTCTCTCTCACTCACACACACAAACAATTTAAGAGTAAAAGGTGAGGGGCTGGGAGAAAACTGAGAAAGGATTGTCATCTAGGATTTATCAGCCGCTCCCAGGAATCAAGAAGAAGAAGGCAGATAACTGGACAAAGGAATAGGAACTGGTAATTCCCAGAAGAGGAGATTGGGAGCCGGTAAACCTAAGGAAATATACTTAGTCTCATTAGGTATCAGGAAACTGCAAAGTAAGCAAAGGCCCACCCCTAAGAGTAGTAGCCAAATGTAAAGGAGGGAAGTGGGAGCAGGAGGAGCCTCTCCCTGGAATGGGGAGGAGCCGGCCAGGCTCTGTGGAAGCAGAAGGGGGTGGGTGTATTACTGCGATGGCACAAACACACGTCCACGGGCTCTCCAGGGGGCCCCACCCTCACCCCCCAGACCGTTTCTAGGAGTAGTGGCTGAACAGGACCCAGTGGAGGCCACCGCCCTGCATTGCGAGGGTTAAGTAAGATGCTGAAGGTCAAGCATGAGGTCCGGCCGGGCACTTCCAGCGGCTCTGTCTCGGCCAGGCCAGTGGCCATGCGGAACTGGGAGCAAGGAGAGTGGGAGATAAAACCCTCAGTTTCAGTTGTTTAGTGTGGGAAACATTAAACTGATCTGTGTAACACAGCTCCGGGGTGGGGAAGAGATGGGGAGGGAGCCTGTG
>NW_016808980.1:1643569-1663591 GCF_001698545.2 Rhinopithecus bieti
AAAAAAAAAAAAAATTAGCCGGGCGTGGTGGTGCATGCCTGTAATCCCAGCTACTCGGGAGGCTGAGGCAGGAAAATCGCTTGAACCTGGGAGGTGGAAATTGTGGTGAGCCGAGATTGTGCCATTGCACCCCAGCCTGGGCAACAAGAGCGAAACTCTGTCTCAAAAAAAAAAAAAGGCTTCTTTCCCAAAGAGAGACTTTGTCTTCAAGGTGACCCCTGCCTGACCCCTAACATGGCTGGTGGGAGTGGTGACGGGGTAGTGATGTGGCCATTTGAATTAAAATGCCCTCTAGATAATTCACAGAAATTCATGAGTCATCTTGATCTGGGAAAATGCCAGTGGAGTGGGCTGGGACCCAGGGCTGCAGACTGACAGACAGAGGGAAGCGGCCTCCCTGGACCCTGGTCCTCACTCCCGTGCCTGCTGTTGACTGATCTGCAGGCAGGAGGCGTCCCTTTGCCTGCAGTCCTGGGACAGTAGACAGCAGGGGACACTGGAGCTTCCCAAGGAGTTGCTTGTTCTTCTCCTAAATCAGAAATCAGGGCACTCATTGTCTGTCTGTCCATCAGGCCGCTGTCCTCTGCACAGAGACACCTTGGGTGTCCCCTCCTGGCTCCACATGGTTCTGGAGGATGGCAGAGCCAGGACCATGGGCTGCCGTGAGGGTGGTTCCAACCTGCTCTGTTTAAACCAAGGGTCCTTTAAATTTGTCCCTTTTCATTTAAATACCTTCTTTAAAAACAAGCAGGCCGGGCATGGTGGCTCACACCATGTGGATCGCTTGAGGCCAGGAGTTTGAGACCAGCCTGGGTGACATTTTTTTGAGATGAAGTCTTGCTTTGTCCCCTAGGCTGGAGTGCAATGGTGTGATCTCAGCTCACTGCAACTTCCGCCTGCTGGGTTCAAGCAATTCTGCTTCAGACTCCTGAGTAGCTGGGATTACAGGAGCCCGCCACCACACCCAGCTAAGTTTTGAATTTTTAGTAGAGACGAGGTTTCACCATGTTGGCCAGGCTAATCTCGAACTCCTGACCTCAGGTGTTCCGCCCGCCTCAGCCTCCCAAAGTGCTGGGATTACAGGCGTAACCCCTAATTACAGGCATGTGCCCAGCCCCCCAAATTTTTTTGTTTTAAAGACAGAAAAACTCCCTGCCCTCTGGAGCTGATATTCTTGAGAAGGATACTTGATTAACTGATGAATGAGACAGTCAGAACCGTGATGAGTTCTTTGAAGGATACGGGTGAGGGGCAAGTCTACGTTAGCCAAGGGGATCAGGGAGGACCTTTCTGAGGAGGTGGCCTTGGTTGTGAGGCCTGCAGGCTGGGAGAGAGTGATACGGAAGACCTGGGGGAAGGGAGGGGCTATATGGCAATCAGTGGTTGTATTGAGAAGTCATTTTGCACATGTGGAAATACATTTCTGAAGTAAATTCCTAGAAGAGGGATTACTGAGTCAAAAAGCATACGACTTTCTAATTCTGATAGATACTGCCAACTTGTCCTCTTTGGGGTACACCAGTTTCTACTCCCATCCACCAAAGACAAGAGTGCCTGTTTCCCCACAGCTTTGCCAATCCTGTGGATTTTCACTAATCTGATGGTTGAAGAATGTATCTTATGACCATCTGTGGTGGCTTACGCCTGTAATCCCAGCACTTTGGGAGGGCAAGGCAGGCAGAATGCTTGAGGTCACGAGTTCGAGACCAGCCTCGCCAACATGGTGAAACCCCGTCTCTACTAAAAATACAAAAATTAGCCAGGCATGATGGTACACACCTGTAGTCTCAGCTGCTCGGAAGGCTGAGGCAGGAGGATCACTTGAACCTAGGGAGGCAGGGGTTGCACTGAGCTGAGATCGTGCCACTGCACTCCAGCCTGGGCAACAGAACAAGACTTAACCTAAAAATAAAATGTATCTTATTAGGAATGAGATTGAACATCTCTTTATATGATTATGAGCTACTTGAATTATCTTTTCTTTCTTTCTCTTTTTGAGACAGAGTTTTGCTGTCGTCCCCACTGGAGTGTGATGGCGTGATCTTGGCTCACTGCAACCTCCGCCTCCCAGGTTCAAGTGACTCTCCTTCCTCAGCCTCCCAAGTAGATGGAATTACAGGCGCCTGCCACCACTCCCAGATAATTTTTATATTTTTGGTAGAGATGGTGTTTCACCATGTTGACCAGGCTGGTCTCAAACTCCTGACCTCATGATTCGCCCGCCTCGCCCTCCCAAAGTGCTGGGATTACAAGCATAAGCCACCGTGCCCGGCCTCTAGAAGCCTTTTAAATATGAAAGAGATAAAGTTTTTTTTTTTTTTGAGTTGGAGTCTCGCTCTGTCACCCAGGCTGGAGTGCAGTGGCATAATCTCGGCTCATTGCAACCTCTGCCTCCTGGGTTCAAGTGATTCTCCTGCCTCAGCCTCTGAGTACCTGGGACTACAGGTGCATACCACCACACCCAGCTAATTTTTGTGTTTTTAGTAGAGACAAGGTTTCACCATGTTGGCTAGGATGATCTTGATCTCTTGACCTTGTGATCCACTCGCCTTGCCTCCCAAAGTGCTGGGATTACAGGCGTGAGCCACTGCACCCAGCCCAAAAGAGATTAACTTTTAACTATGATATGTGTTGGGAAATATTTTTTTTCCCAGCTTGTCATGTTACTTTGACTATGATATGTGTTTGCAAATATTTTTCCCATCTTATCATATTACTTTTCTTTTGTCTTTTTCCCCCATCTTATCATATTACTTTCCTAACAATCAGCTTTATTGAGGTATGATTTATGTTAATAATAAAATATGCTTTGAAAGTACAGTTTGATGAATGTTGACAAATGTAATACACCTATGTAACCACCAACACAAGACACAGAACATTTCTGTGACTCTAATATTATTTTAGAATATGAGTATAGTTGTTTTGGCCATGGAAAAACTTCTCTTCTTTTCTTTCTTGATGGAATCTCGCCCTGTCGCCAGGCTGGAGTGCAATGGTGCGATCTCAACTCACTGCAACCTCCTCCTCCCGGGTTCAAGTGATTCTCCTGCCTCACCCTCCCGAGTAGCTGGGACTACAGGTGCATGCCACCATGCCCAGCTAATTTTTGTATTTTTTTTTAGTACAGATGGAGTTTCACCAAGTTGGCCAGGATGGTCTCCATCTTTTGACCTCATGATCCACTCGCCTCAGCCTCCCAAAGTACTGGGATTACAGGTGTGCACCACTACCGCCCAGCTAATTTTTGTATTTTTTTTAGTAGAGAGGGGGTTTCACCATGTTGGCTAGGATGGTCTCCATCTCTTGACCTTGTGATCCACTTGCCTCGGCCTCCCAAAGTGCTGGGATTACAGGCGTGAGTCACTGCGCCATGGCCGCTATTTTCTATTTTAATACTGTCTGGCTTTATCTTTATTAATTCCTCCATTCTCCTTTGATTCATTTTATTCTTTTCTTATTTCTTTATATTTTATACTTTCTGTTCTTCTTTATTTATTCATGTAGGTTTTTAAGGATATAAATTTTCATCTGAGGACATTTTTATTTGAACTCCACAGGTTTTTTTTTTTTTTTTTTTTTTTTTTGAGACGGAGTCTCGCTCTGTCACCCAGGCTGGAGTGCAGTGGCCGGATCTTAGCTCACTGCATCTCCGCCTCCTGGGTTTACGCCATTCTGCCTCAGCCTCCCGAGGAGCTGGGACTACAGGCGTCCGCCACCTCGCCCGGCTAGTTTTTTGTATTTTTAGTAGAGACGGGGTTTCACCCTGTTAGCCAGGATGGTCTCGATCTCCTGACCTCGTGATCCACCCATCTCGGCCTCCCAAAGTGCTGGGATTACAGGCTTGAGCCACCGCGCCCGGCCTATTTTTTGTTGTGTTTTATTATTTTATTTAATGTGCTGCAACTTTGCTTTGTGCTTCCTCTTTACCATAAGAGCTGTTTAAGAAAGTCTTGGTCAGGAGAGGTGGCTCACACCTGTAATCCCAGCACTTTGGGAGGCCGAGGCGGGAGGATTGCTTGAGGCCAGGAGTTCAAAAACAGCCTGGTCAACATAGCAAAACCCTGTCTCTGCAAAAGAAAAACTTTAAAATTAGCTGGGCATGGTGGCGCATGCCTGTAGTCCCAGCTACCTGGGAGGCTGAGGTGGGAGGATCACTTAAGTCTGGGAGGATGAAGCTGCACTGAGCCGTGATCGCACCACTGCACTCAGCCTAGGCGACAGAAGGAGACCCTGTCTTAAAAAGTAAGAAAAGAAGAAAGTCCCATTATTATGGTATTTTAAAAACTGCCCTGTATCATTGCTTTGTGATCACAGAGTGCTATCTGTGCTATTTTCATTCTGTGGAATTTTCCTCCAAATAGCTCACTGTGGGGTCAGTATTTGTGACTGTTCCATTGGTACTTGAGAGGCAGAGCATGTTGTATATTTTCCGGGTTCTCAGCTTAAAATATTTGTAGGATTCTGATCTTTTACATTCTTACTTATTTCTGTCCACTTCATCTGTCATGATATGAGAGGGGTAATTATCATAATTTTGTGATTTCAATTACTCTTATTCAAAACTTTGCTGGCTAATCTTGACAGCTAAGTTCACTAAACCTAAGATGCAAGTTGAGCTCAAAAATGTTAAAATGTAGGGGAACGGAAGGGTCTTAGAACCAATAGGATAACGCATGCTTGTTTCAGCAGATCAACTGTGGGATGTCTTTACATTTTACAAGAAAAATCCCACTGCAGGTCTAGCTTGTGATTTTGTTAAATTTGTAGATTTTTTTTCCTTTTTTTTTTTTTTTGAGACATAGTCTCACTGTGTCGCCCATGGTGGCTCACACCTGTAATCCCAGCATTTTGGGAGGCCAAGGCAGGAGAAGCCTGGAGTGCAGTGGTGAGATCTCAGCTCACTGCAAACTCCATCTCCTAAGTTCAAGCAATTCTCGTGCCTCAACCTCCCGAGTAACTGGAATTACAGGCGCCCACCACCACGCCTGGCTAATTTTGTATTTTTAGTAGAGATGGGGGTTTCACCATGTTGACCAGGCTGGTCTCGAACTCTCGACCTCAAGTAATCCTTCCACCTCAGCCTCCCAAAGTGCTGGGATTACAGGCGTGAACCACTGCCCCGGGCTAAATTTGTAGATTCTTTTCAGGAAGAGCTGGTAGCTTTATGAAGTGGAGCCTTCTCTTCAGCAAATACGATGTTTCCCCATTTCTTTCCTTCTCTTTTATGTTCCTTCATAGTTTTCTTCTTCAGGCTCCTATACATTTCCTGTTAGGAATATTTCTAGGGATTGGTCTTTGTTCTCATATGAAGGAGGTATTTTTACCACTGTGTCCCCTAACTGGTTATTGTTGGTTTATAACTTCCCCTCCTGCTTCTTTTTTGTTATTTGGTAAACAGCTTCCTCACTATTTCCAATTGGTTAATACTTCCAGAGGGATAAGACAATAGAGGATGCTTCCTTTTTACAAAAATACCACCCGTATTTCATAATGAAGAATAACTTTTTAAATAACAGATTAATGTTTGTCCTTGCAAAAGTAATATATATTCACTGCACAGATTTATAAAATATACAAGGATGCTGGGTGCAGTGGCTCATGCCTATAATGCGCTTTGGGAGGCCAAGGCATGTGGATCACTTGAGGTCAGGAGTTTGAGACCAGCCTGGCCAACGTGACAAAACCCTATCTCTACTAAAAATACAAAAGTTAGCCGGGCATGGTGGCCTGTGCCTGTAGTCCCAGCTACTCAGGAGGCTAAGGCTGGAGAATCACTTGAACCCAGGAGGCGGAGGTTACAGTGAGCTGAGATCGTGCCATTGCACTCCAGCCTGGGGGACAAGAGTGAAACTCTGTCTGAAAACAAAACAAAACAAAATTAGCCAGGCGTGGTGGCACACACCTGCAATCACAGCTACTCAGGAGGCTGAGGCAGGAGAATCGCTTGAACCCGGGAGGCAGAGGTTGCAGTGAGCCAAGATGGTGACACTGCACTCCAGCCTGGGTGACAGAGTGAGACTGTCTCAAAAAAAAAAAAAAAAAAGGAATGAAGTACTGATACATGCCACAACATGGATGAATCTTGAGAACATTATAGTAAGTGAAAGCAAACACAAAGGGCATATAGTGTATGATTTCATTTACATGAAAGTATCCAGAAGAGCCAAATCCTTAGAGACATAAAGTAGATTAGTGGTTGCCTTGGAGGTGTAGGGAATGGGAGGGTTGCAGAGTGATGATAAGGTGTGTGGGGTTTCTTTCTGGGGGCGTGAAAATGATGGCTGCACAGCTCCACAAATGTACTAAATATACCATTGAAATGTACATTCTAAATAGGTGAATTGTATAGTATGTGAATTATATCTCAATGAAGCTGTTAAGAATGATTCACAAACTCTACTCATTCAAAATATGTCAACTCTACTCTGCCAGATGGTGAGAACACGGCCCTGAACAAGACCAATGCCTTTCTTGTCTTCACGGGATTGCTATTCTGGCGAACTTCCTCTGGAACTGTATTCTACATCCTTGCAAAGAAAATACTTGTCTTGAACTTCTGAGCTCCAGTAATCTGCCTGCCTCGGTCTCCCTAAGTGCTGGGATTACAGGCGTGAGCCACCATGCCCAGCCATTACTTATTTGTTTATTTACTTAGAGAAGAGTTTCACTCTGTTGCCCAGGCTGGAGTGCAGAGGCACAATCTCGGCTCACTGCAACCTCTGCCTCCTGGGTTCGAGTGATTCTTATGCCTCAGCCTGCCAATGTAGCTAGAATTATAGGCACAGGCTACCATGCCCAGCTAATTTTTGTAATTTTAGTAGAGATGGGTTTTCGCCATGTTGGCCAGGCTGGTCTAGAATGCCTGAACTCAAGTGATCCGTCCGCCTCAGGATTACAGGCGTGAGCCACTGCGCCCGGCCTAATTGACATTTCTTGAAGAATAGCAGTCTTCAGGTGATTGAACAAACCTGCCTATTCAGAGTCTGCATTTTAACAAGATCCCCAGGTAATGTCATTCACCTGGTACATTTCTTTTTTAAAAACTTTTTTCTTGTTGTTGTTTTTAGAGACAGGACTCATTATATTGCCCACGCTGGCCTCGAACTTCTGGGCTCAAGAGATCTTTCCCACTCAGCCTCCAGAGTAGCAGGCGTGCACCATCATGCCTGGCTCATTCAAATTTGGGAAGCACAGATCCCAGAGGTCAACCTTTTATCCAAAGGAGAAACCCTGTGTGATTTCAGTTGTCAAACTTTCTGTCAACTCTCTATGCAAAGCACAAACCCCATCTGTACCATCCCTATGTATCAGGAACAGGCTGGGAAGTGACAATTGAATTCTGTTAGAATTGTCCCACCTATCAGGACTCACTGTGTGGAGAGCCCACCTGTCCACTTGTGTGTGTCTCACCTTTACTTTATTTTTATTTTTTATTTTTGAGATGGGGTCTCACTCTGTCACCCAAGCTAGAGTGCAGTGGCGTAATTTCAGCTCACTGCAACCTCTGGCTCCTGGGTTCAAGCTATTCTCATGCCTCCCAGGTAGCTGGGATTACAGGAGCCAGCCACCTTGCCAGGCTACTTTTTGTATTTTTAGTAGAGACGTGATTTCACCATGTTGGCCAGGCTGGTCTTAAACTCCTGACCTCAAGTGATCCACCCACCTCAGCCTCTCAAAGTGCTGGGATTACAGGCGTGAGCCACTGCATCAAGACTATTTTATTTTTATTTTTGAGACAAGGCCTTGCTCTGTCACCCAGGCTGGAGTGCAGTGCCATGAACATAGCCCACTGCAGCGTCCATCTCCCTGGCTGAAATGATCCTCCCATTTCAGCCTCCCAAGTAGCTGGAACTACAGGCGCACACCGCCATGCCTGGCTTTTTTTGTTTTGTTTTTTTTTAATTTTTAGTAGAGATAAGGGCTTTCTATGTTGCCCAGGCTGGTCTCGATCTCCTGAGCTCAAGGAATTCTCCCGCCTCGGCCTCCTTTGGGATTGCAAGCATGAGCCACTGCGCCTGGCCATTTCACCTTTAGACACCCTTTTCCTTATTTCCAGGTAAAGTCAGCTTCCTTTTGGCAGTGCCTCTGTATTTGTTTTCTGCTGCTGCCTGACAAATCACCACAAACTTAGCAGCTTAAAATGACACACATCAGCCAGGTGTGGTGGCTCACACCTGTAATCCCAGTGCTTTAGGAGACCGAGGCAGGTGGATCACCTGAGGTCAGGAGTTCGAGACCAGCCTGGCCAACATGGTGAAACCCCGTCTCTACTAAAAATACAAAAAAAAAAAAATAGCCAGGTGTGGTGGTGGGCACCTGTAATCACAGCTACTTGGGAAGCTGAGGTAGGAGAATCGTTTGAACCCAGGAGGGAAAGGTTGCAGTGAGCCAAGATCACGCCATTGCACTCCAACCTAGGCCACACGAGCGAAACTCCATCTCAAAACAAACAAAGAAACGACACACACGTTATCTCAGTTTCCCTGGGTCAGGCGTCTTGGAACGGGTTACCTGGGTCCTTGGCTCAGGGTCTCACAAGGCTGCCATCAGGGTGTTGGCTGGGGCTGTCTGAGGCTTCAGGCCTCTTCCAAGTGCATTCAGGAAGTTGACAGAACTTAGTTCCTGCAGTTGCAGGTCTCGGGACCTCAGCTCCTGGAGGCACCTGCAACTCCCTGCCATGTGGCCCCCCAAGGGCAGGCCATAGCATGAATGCTCCCTTTCTTCCAGGCCAGCAAAGGCCTGTTTCTCTGCCTTCCTCCACCTCTAAACCCTCTTTTATGGGCTTGCCTGATTAGGTTAGACCCACCCAGGATGATCTTTTGTTTGTTTGTTTGTTTGTTTTTGAGACAGAGTCTCGCTCTGTCGCCCAGGCTGGAGTGCAGTCGCGTGATCTTGGCTCACTACAAGCTCTGCCTCCTGGGTTCACGGCATTCTCCTGCCTCAGCCTCCCGAGTAGCTGGGACTACAGGCGCCCGCCACCACGCCCGGCTAATTTTGTTTTGTATTTTTTAGTAGAGACGGGGTTTCACAGTGTTAGCCAGGAAGGCCTCGATCTCCTGACCTCGTGATCCGCCCACCTTGGCCTCCCAAAGTGCTGGGATTTCAGGCATGAGCCACCAAGCCCGGCCTGTTTTGTTTTGTTTTGAGACAGAGTCTCACCATGTCACCCAGGCTGGAGTGCAGTGGTGCAATTATGGTTCACTGCAGCCTCGACCTCCTGGGCTCAAGCAGTCCTCCCACCTCAGCCTCTCAAGTAGCTGGGATTACAGGCATGCACCACCACACCCAGCTAATTTTTGTATTTTTTGTAGAGACACGGTTTCACCATGTTTCCCAGGCTGGTCTTGAACTCCTGAACTCAAGTGATCCTCCTGTCTGCCTCTCAAAGTGCTGGGATTACAGGTATGAGCCACTGCACCCAGCCATAATCTCCCTTTTGAGTAACTCAAAATAAGCTTGTCAGGAATCTAATCTCAGGAGTGTATCCCACGTATCCACTGATCCAGCCCACCCCAGAGGGGAGGGTGTTATACAGGGCATGTCCACCAAGGGGCAGGAATCTTGGGGGCCATTTTGGAATCCCACTTCCCTCAGCCCCTGTGTAGCACAGCACCAAGGGATGCCACTCAGATGGTCATCTATGCGAGTGGTGCGGCGACCAGCCTGCACAGCCACGCCAATGGTGCTTCTACGGCTTTTGTCTCTCTGGATCAGTTGGACTTCTTTCCTTAGAAGCCTCATAGAATTCACTGAATTGTTTTTCCTCATGATCTTCCTTCAGATCATTCAAGCTTTCTCCAGGCAAAACAGCTCCAGCTTCTTCAAACTGGCACCACATGACATGACTTTAGTTTTAATTTTTCTCTTTTTAAAGTTTTTTAAAGTAATAGAGACAAGGTCTCACTATATTGAGCAGGCTGGTCTTGAACTCCTGAGCTCAAGTGATCCTCCTGCCTTAGCTGCCCAAAGCGCTAGGAGTACAGGCGTGAGCCACCGTGCCCAGCCAACATGAAATGACTTCATATTCAGTTTCTCAACAGACCCAGATGCACAGTTGGTGATGATAAAATAAAAACTTCAACTGAATTAAATTTAAGCTAGTTTAATTGAGCAATTAACAATTTGTGAATCGGGAGCCTCTCAAGCCCGAGTAGGCTCAGAGACTCCAGCACAACCACATGGTGGAATATTTATGGACAGAAAAAGGAAAGTGACTTATAGAAAACGGAAGTGGCGGCCAGGAGTGGTGGTTCACTCTTGTAATCCCAGCACTTTGGGAGGCAGATGGATAACTTGAGGCCAGAAGTTTGGGACCAGCCTGGCCAACACTGTGAAACCCCTGTCTCTAGTAAAAATTAGCCGGGTGTGGTGGTGCATGCCTGTAATCTCAACTATTCAGGAGACTGAGGCATGACAATCACTTGAACCCAGGAGGCGGAGGTTGCAGTGGGCCGAGATTGCACCACTGCACTCCAGCTTCGGTGACAGAGCAAGACCCTGTCTCAAAAAAAAAAAAAAAAAAAAAAAAACCGAAGAGAAAAAAGAAAATGGAAGTGAGGTACAGAAACAACCAGATTGGTTACAGCTCAGCGTTTGCCTTATTTGAACATGGTTCAAACAGTTGACGACATTTGATTGGCCAGAGACGGAGTCTCTCTGTCACCCAGGCTGGAGTGCAGTGGCATGATCTTGGCTCATTGCAAGCTCCGCCTTGTGGGTTCAAGCAATTCTCCTGCCTCAGCCTCCCAGGTAGTTGGGACTACAGGCGTGTACCACCACACCTGGCTATTTTTTTATTTTTTTATTTTTTATTTTTAGTAGAGACGGGGTTTCACCGTGTTAGCCAGGATGGTCTCGATCTCCTGACCTTGTGATCCACCCGCCTCGGCCTCCCAAAGTGCTGGGATTACAAGCGTGAGCCACCGCGCCCAGCCTTGTTTTGTTTTGTTTTGTCTGAGATGGAGGCTCACTCTATCACCAGGCTGGAGTGCAGTGCCTTGATCTCGGCTCACAGCAACCTCCTCCTCCTGGATTCAAGCGATTCTCGTGCCTTGGCCTCCCGGGTAGCTGGGACTACAGGCGCCCGCCACCAGGCCCAGCTAATTTTTGTATTTTTAGTAGAGATGGAGTTTCACCATGTTGGCCAGGCTGGTCTCAAACTCCTGACCTCAAGTGATACTCCTGCCTCGGCCTCCTAAAGTACTGAGATTACAGGCGTGATCCACCATGCCCAGGCAACATCTCCATTTACTCACCATGTACAGAGAAACCTTTAAGCGGAACTTAAAATATGTCAGGAGGCAGCTTTCGGCTAATCTTGATTTAACAATGGCAAATACTTTGCCTGGCAGTGTCACCTGCTCTCTTGTTTATCTGGCCATCCTCTTTGCCCTTCCTTGAAAACATCCTAGTTTGTCAAAATTTCACTTAAAATGTAGTATTTATTGAGTGTTTACTCTTTGCCAGACACTGTTTGAAGCAGTGTACATAATGAGATTGTTCTTATTGAATTTTTTTTTTTTTTTTTTTGAGACAGGGTCTTGCTCTGTCACCTGGGCTGGAGTGCAGTGGCATGATCTCCGCTCACTTCAACCTCTGCCTCCTAGGTTCAAGCAGTTCTCAGGCCTCAGTCTCCTGAGTAGCTGAGATTACAGGTGCCTGCCACCATGCTTGGCTAATTTTTGTATTTTTAGAAGAGACAGGGTTTCTCCATGTTGCCCAGGCTGGTCTCAAACTCCTGGCCTCAAGTGATCCACCTGCCTCAGTCTCCCAAAGTGCTAGGATTACAGGTGTGAGCCACCATGCCTAGCCTCGTTGAATCTTTTTAGCAACCTTTTGAGTTGTATCATGCCATTCTATTGGAGAGGAAAGTCAGGCACAAAGCAGTGAAGTAACTCCACTGAGATCACACAGTCATTCTGTGTGGGGAGCCAGAATTCGAACCCAGGCAGTTTGAGTCTAGGACCTGTGTAGTTAGCCCTATGCAATGCTCCCGCCCGAAGCCACTCTCTGTACCCAGAAGGGGCTGTCCCAGAGCCGGGGTCATTCTTTCTTGGCCCTCTGTCTTGCATTCGGCGTTCTTCTAAGTAAACATCCTCATTCCCATTTGCTTTATATCAGCTATATTACTTCATTGCCTTAAATTGAACTCAGAGTCCCTTTAAAAGATCTGTGTTTGTCACATGAACTGCTGAAAACAAGATTTCCCACATCCTCATTAAGGTAAATGCATTAAAGAAAATTTTTTTTTTTTTTTTTTTTTTGCTAAATTTTGTAATGTGGTTGCTTTTGGCCACTGTTACAACCAGAGGCCTGGCTCAGCTTTTCATGTTATTGGTATGACTGCAGAGTTCATATAGAGCAGCATCTCATTTACAAAGAACACAGCCATGCCATGGACTCCAAAGATGGAAAAGTCCTTTGAGGCTGGGCATGGTGGGTCATGCCTATAATCCCAACACTTTGGGAGGCTGCGGTGAGAGAATGGCTTGAGCTCAGGAGTTCGAGCCCAGCCTGGGCAACATGGTGAAACCCCATTTCTACAAAAATTAGCTGGACATGGTGGTGTGCACCTGTAGTCCCAGCTACCTGGGAGGTGGAAGGATTGGTTGAGTCCAGGAGGTCAAGGCTGCAGTCAGCCGAAATCAGTGCTACTGCACTCCAGTCTGGGCCAAAGAGACTGAGACCCTGTCAAGGCATGAAAAGAAAAGTCCGGGTGTGGTGGCTCACACCTGTAATCCCAGCACTTTGGGAGGCCAAGGTGTGTGGATTGCCTGAGCTCAGGAGTTCTAGACCAGCCTGGGCAACACGGTGAAACCCCGTCTCTACTAAAATACAAAAAAAGTTAGCCGGACTTGGTGGTGTGCGCCTGTAGTCCTAGCTATTTGGGAGGCTGAGGCAGGAGAATCACTTGAATGTAGGAGGCAGAGGTTGTGGTGAGCTGAGATTGTGCCATTGCACTCCAGCCTGGGTGAAAGAGTGACTCCATCTTACAAAAAAAAAATAAAGAAAGAAAAGAAAGGAAAGGGAGAGAGGAAAGAGGGGCAGAGAGAGAGAGAAGAGGAAAAAGAGGAGAAAGAAAGAGAAAGAAGGAAAGAGAGAGAGAAGGAAAGAAAGAGAAAGGAAGAAAAGAGAGAAAGAAAGAAGTCTTTAGAATTTTAATGAAAGGCCGGGTGTCGTGGCTCATGCCTGTAATCCCAGCACTTTGGGTGGCTGTGGTGGGAGGATGGCTTGAGCTTAGGAGTTCGGGACCAGCCTGGGCAACATGGCGAAACCCCGTTTCTACAAAAATTACCTGGGCATGGTGGTACGTGCCTGTAGTCCCAGCTACCTGGGATGCTGAGATGGGAAGATGGGTTGAGCCCAGGAGGTCCAGGCGGCAGTGAACCGAGATCAGTGTCACTGCACTCCAGCCTGGGCCACAGAGTGAGACCCTGTCAAGGCAAGAAAGGCAAGGCAGAGAGGAAGGAAAGAAGGGAGGGAGGGAGGGAGGGAGGGAGGGAAGGAAGGAAGGAAGGGAGGGAGAAAGAGAGGGAAGGAAGGGGAGAGAAAGGGAGAAAGAAAAGAGAGAAAGAAATAAGTCCTTAGAATCTTAATGAAAGGCTGGTTGCGGTGGCTCATGCCTGTAATCCCAGCACTTTGGGAGGCCTAGGTGGGTGGATCACATGAAGTCAGGAGTTTGAAACCAGCCTGGCCAACATGGTGAAACCTCGTCTTATTAAAAAAAAAAAAAAAAAAAAATCTTAATGAAAGAAGAGAGAAAGAAGTTCTTAGAATCTCAGTGAACAAAAACACAAGTTTCTGAAACAAGAAAACAAATGTCTCATATAGTCCAAAGAATACGGTTTTTACTAGGGTATTTAGCAGTTTTCTAGCAGATTCTGATCTATCTCTATGTGATATAATAGGTGCAAAGCTCAACCGCTCCACTTCACGGTTATGTGTGAGGGCCTCATTTTCTCCAGCTGTGGGAATGGAAAACAAGTCAATTCTTTTTTTATAATGTTGAAATCCAGGAAACGCCAAAACCATTAGCTTTCTTTCCCATCAGTTTGGTAGAAATTCACTGAGGTGAAGAGACGGGGAGTTATTTAAGGCTTCTCTTTAGCTCAATTAAGGTGAATATCCACACATTTTTCTGAGAAATATGATTAGATAAGAGGATGCTGCCCCAGCTCCCCTGGGACTTGTATGTACTTTGTATTAGCCTTCTACACTCCAAAGAGTTCTAATTCTGAAACACATCTGGCCCCAGCGGTCTTGGATGAGGAGTAACACCTGTAACACCCAGAGGTGGCTGAGAGCAGTGAATGAGAATCCATGGACAGCACTGAAACTCACACCTCGGGGGACCTCTAATGTCCCTGCATCAGGCCAGTAGTTTCCGCCACTTACTGTTTAGATAGAGGCAGAGAAAACAAGTAGGGACACAATTTCATTAACTGGAAGGGAGAACATTCCTTCGACCTCCAACTAAGTCACTCTCCTCTCGCTTCTCAAGGCCAGGGAAGCTCTGCCGTGAGGCTAAACGCGACACTCAGGGAGCATTTGGAAACTTGCTCTGTGGCCTCTTGCCCCTAAAGCTGCAAGACCCTTTATGTGGCTCTGTTGTGAAAGGGAAAGGAGTGGAGAGAAACTGCTCAAATGACTGCAGAGACGTAGAAGCTTTCCTTATCAGGGAGAGAATGGGAAGCTGTGATTGCTGTGTCCTGTTACTGTAGTGAACATTTCAAAATTATGACATAAAAATAGTTTTTGTTTGTTCTTTTGAGATGGCGGTCTCGCTCTGTCACCCAGGATGGAGTGCAGTGGTGTGATCACAGCTCTCTGTAGCCTCAATGTCCCAGGCTCAAGTGATCCTCCTGCCTCAGCCTCCTGAGTAGCTGGAACTACAGGTACATGACACCATACCTGGCTAATTTTTGTAATTTTTGCAGAGATGGAGTTTCACCATGTTGCCCAGGCTGGTCTCGAACTCTTGAGCTCAAGTGACCCACCCGCTTTGGGTGGCCAAAAATGTTTATTTATTCATGTATTTATTTTTGAGACGAAGTCTCGCTCTTGTCCCCCAGGCTGGAGTGCAATGGCGCGATCTCGGCTTACTGCAACCTCCACCTCCCTAGTTTAAGCAATTCTCCTGCCTCAGCCTCCCAAGTAGCTGGGATTACAGGTGCCTGCCACCACATCCGGCAAATTTTTGCATTTTGATTTTTAGTAGAGATGGGATTTCACCCTGTTGGCCAGGCTGGTCTTGAACTCCTGATCTCAGGCAGTCCGCCCACCTCAGCCACCCAAAGTGCTGGGATTACAGGTGTGAGCCACCGTGCCTGGCCCCAAAATATTTTTTAATATCTGGGTTTTTATTGTTGTTGGTGGTGTTGGGTGTTTGTTTGTTTGTTTGTTTGAGACAGCATCTTACTCTCTTGACCAGACTGGAGAGCAGTGGCACGATCTCGGCTCAGCACAACCTCTGCCTCTGGGTTCAAGCAATTCTCCTGCCTCAGCCTCCCGCGTAGCTGGGATTACAGGAGCAAGTACCACCAAGCCCGGCTAATTTTTGTATTTTTACTGGAGACGGGGTTTCACCATGTTGGCCGGGCTGGTCTCGAATTCTTGACCTCAAGCAATCCACCCACCTCAGCCTCCCAAAGTGCTGGGATTACAGGCATGAGGCACCGTGCCCGGCCAATACCTGGTTTTTCACTATGCTTCTATGAAGATGGGTTGTTCTTGAAATTATTTCACTAGTGGGGAAACACACTAAGTAGGAGAGCAACTTCACATTTTATTTATTTTTTTCCAGAGAGAGGTGCCCAGGCTGGTCTCGAAACCTGGTCCCAAGCAATTCTCCCTACCTCAGCCTCCCACAGTGTTGGGATTACAGGCATGAGCCACCGCCTGTCACGTGTTCTTCGACTGAGGGCATCGTCGCAGGACCTACTTGCCTCACAGGGTGTGGTGAGAATCCAGTGAGGGCATCAATGTAAAGAGCTTAGAACAGTGCCAGGCACATAGCAAGGGCTCAGGACACATTAGCAACGAATATGGTTTTAGAGATCAGGGTCCCAGACAAAGCTATGCCAGCGCCGAAACAGTGTAGATCGGAATCACCTAGGGGCATCTTTTAAAACCATCAAAGCCGAGGCTACACCCCAGACCAATAAAGTCACAGCCTCTGGGGGTGGGGTCTAGGCATCAGTATTTTCTGGAAGTTTCCCAGGAGTTTTCAATGTGAAGCCACGTTTGGGAACTGTCTGGTCTAGAACTTTGTGTGCCTGAGGCCTGTGCTGGGAGAACTGACTTTGAAAAGACACAGATAGGCAGTCATTTTGCAGCTAGAGGTGAAGCAGATGGGGTTGGGGCAGAAAGGTGTGAGACGTGGGACCCAGCGGGGGACTACAGCTCCCAGGGGCCTTCGGGCCTGGCAACCACTGGCACCCCCACCTCCCTAGGCCGGGTTGGAGCCACTGTCTGCACCCGAGGAGGCCTCCCGAGCAGGAGGCGGGAGCAGCACTCTGAGCCCGGCTTGGGCACCAGAGGGAGCTCGTGGGGACGCGCCACGGCTCCATCCCTGCAGCTGGTTCAAACTGGTTTGGGCAGGGTGCGGCCTGGGCGGGCTGCATTCCAGGCCTCAGGCTCACGGCTGTCCGGGGCCTCCCCAAGGGCTGCGGACCTAGGGCAGGGAGCAGCAAGGGCAGGACCCCCGGGCAGGAGCCCAGCACCCTGAGAGGCTGGGGAGATGTTTAAAAACCCAATCCTCTTTGTGTAAAATCATTTACTTGACCTCCCACGGGGGTCCCTGACTAAGGCTGACAGCGCGGCTGAGCCCCTGGATAGCGTTATTCCCAGACATTAGTGTGCATTAGAATCAATGCAGACCTTCTTAAATGCAGAGGCCCAGTGCCCCCTCTCACCAAAGATCCTGATTCAGAACATCTGGGGTGGCCTTGTGGGCATCCATATTTTTAGCAAAGTATTTCTTTTTTTATATATACTTTAAGTTCTAGGGTACATGGGTACAACATGCAGGTTTGTTACATACGTATACATGTGCCATGTTGGTGTGCTGCACCCATTAACTCGTCATTTACATCAGGTATATCTCCTAATGCTATCCCTCCCCCCTCCCTTAGCTAAATATTTCTAAGCTACAATCACACATTCAGAAAAAAAGGTTAGAAACAAAATGACTGTCAACCAGCCAACCTGGCCCAGGGTATGACTCGCTGGGACACTTGTGAAGGATGCAGAGACCCCTTCCCCAGACCTCCTCTCTCCCCAGGGAAGAAGATGTGGGCAATTAGCACTTTCAGTTAATATCCCAGGCTTTTTTTTTTTTTTTTTTGATAAAGGTAATTTTCTTTTCATTTTTTATTTTATTTTTTGAGACAGAGCCTGGCTGTGTCACCCAGGCTACAGTGCAGTGAAGTGATCTCGGCTCACTGCAGCCTTGACCTCTGGGCTCAGGTAGTCCTCTCATCTCAGCCTCCCAAGTAGCTGGGACCACAGGTGTGTGCCACCACTCCTAGCTAAGTTTTGTGTTTTTTGTAGATACAGGAGTTTCGCCATGTTGGCCAGGCTGGTCTCAAACTCCTGGCCTCAAGATCTGCCCGCCTTGGCCTCCTACTCCCAAAGTGCTGGGATTATAGGCGTGAGCCACCATGCCAGGCTGGCTTTTTTTTTTTTAATGAGTCATTTTAGACATTCACACAGTTTTGATATTGTTACAAACAGCAGCCGAAGAAATAAAACGTTCCAAATATTGAAAATCCCTCTCAGCGGAACACCTGAGGTCAGGAGTTCAAGACCCGCCTTGCCAACATGGCAAAAATCCATCTCTCCTAAAAATACAAAACATTAGGTGTAGCCGGGCGCGGTGGCTCACGCCTGTAATCCCAGCACTTTGGGAGGCCAAGGCGGGCAGATCACCTGAGGTCGAGACTTCGAGACCAGCCTGGCCAAGATGGTGAAACCCCGTTTCTATGAAAAATACAAAAATTAGCCGGGCGTGGTGGTGGGTGCCTGTAATTCCACCTACTCGGGAGGCTGAGGCAGGAGAATCACTTGAACCCGGGAGGAGGAGGTTGCAGTGAGCCGAGATCATGCCACTGCACTCCAGCCTGGGCTACAGAGACTCCGTCTCAAAAAAAAAAAAAAAAAAAAAAATAGGCATAGTGGCATGTGCTTGTAATCCCAGCTACTTAGGAGGCTGAGGCAGGAGGACCACTGGAGCCTGAAAGGCAGCTGTTCCAGCGAGCTGAGATCGTGCCACTGCATATCAGCCTGGGCAACAGAGCGAGACTCTGTCTCAAAAAAAAAAAAAAAAAAATTAAATCCCTCTTGGACTGGGCGCGGTGCCTCACTCCTGTAATCCCAGCTCTTTGGGAGGCTGAGCCTGGTGGGTCACTTGAAACCAGGAGTTTGAGACTGGCCGGGCCAACATGTTGAATCCCCGTCTCTACTAAAAATACAAAAATTGGCTGGGCTTGGTGTTGCTTGTGCCTGTAATCCCAGTTACTCGGGAGGCTGAGGCAGGAGAACTGCTTGAACCCGGGAGATGGAGGTGGCAGTGAGCCGAGATTGCGCCACTGCTCTCCAGCCTGGGCGGCAGAGTGAGTCTCTGTCTCAAAAAAAAAAAAAAAAAAAAAAGAAGAAGAAGAAAAGAAAAAGAAATCCCTCCCATACCCCTCCCCAGTGTCTTCTCCCCTGCCCTAAAGTAACCACTTTTGGAACATGGGGTGCATCGTTTCCATGCACAGCTTTGTACTTTTGCTCCATCTGTCGGTGTCCATAAACAATCTATAGTGTGGTTCTGCATGTTTTAAAAACTGTGCTAATGGCACAGTGCCCTACAGAGCCTTCTGCAACACGGCTTTCCTTCCTTAGCTTTATGTTTCTGAGATTTATCCACCAGGATAAGTTTGCTGTGCTCAGGTCAATTTGGTGATCTGAGGCCAGTCCTGGACTCTTTGTGGGAGATGCCCAGCCAGCAGGCAAGGGCGAAGAGGGTCTAAGACCGGCTCCCAGGGGATGGCGAGGAGGGCTCAGAGCATCAGGGAAATCATGACAACGACGAATGGCCAAGTGTGGGCTCAGTGAGTTCCTATAAAACCCTTAAGCACTTGGGGCCCAAGTCTTTGCCAAGAATTTTCCAGAAAATGACTGGCCTGAAGGCCTGGATATTTGGATAGGGAGAAATTAGCAGTGGGCAGATTTGGAAGTGGGAATTGTGATGTACTACACAAAAGGCAGATCAAATATGTGTTGTTTAGGCCCCTACCTAGGGTGGCCAACTACAATATAAATTCAGACTTAATGGAGAGGAAGGTGTGGGACGCCCTGTATATTTATTTGCACCCTTGATACCAGCCCCCTCTTTTTTTTGAAAAAAACAAAAGACAGGGTTTCACTGTGTCACGCAGGCTGGAGTGCAGTGGTGCCATCATAGCTCGCTGTATCCAAGAACTCCTGGCCTCAAACAATCCTCCTGCATCTGCCTCCCCAGTAGTTAGGACTACAGTTGTGCACCACCACACCCTGTAATTTTAAGTATTTTTTCTTTTTCCTTTTTTTTTTTAAGGCGATTTAACATTTAAAGAAAAGTCAGCAGGCCGGGGGTGGTGGCTCACGCCTGTAATTCCAGCACTTTGGGAGGCTGAGGCGGGTGGCTCATGTGAGGTCAAGAGTTCGAGACCAGCCTGGCCAACATGGCGAAACCCCGTCTCTACTAAAAAATACAAAAATTAGCCGGGCATGGTGACCGGGGCCTGTAATCCCAGCTACTCGGGAGGCTGAGGGAGGGGGAGAATTGCTTGAACTCAGGAGGTGGAGGTTGCAGTGAGCCGAAATCGCGCACTCCAGCCTGGGCGACAGAGCGAGTCTGTCTCCAAAAAAAAAAAAAAAAAAAAAAAAAAAAAATTAATTAGAAATAAAAAAGTCATCAAACGAAAAATTTAAACTTCAGCCCTTTCTTAAACACCTATTTGCCTTTTAGTACTTTCTTCATTAGCACTGCCGGGG
>NW_016808980.1:1667605-1677989 GCF_001698545.2 Rhinopithecus bieti
CGGGCGCAGTGGCTCACGCCTGTAATCCCAGCACTTTGGGAGGCCGAGGCAGGCGGATCACGAGGTTAGGAGATTGAGACCATCTTGGCTAACATGGTGAAACCCTGTCTCTACTAAGAATACAAAAAATTAGCCGGGTGTGGTGGCGGGCACCTGTAGTCCCAGCTACTTGGGAGGCTGAGGCAGGAGAATGGCGTGAACCCGGGAAGTGGAGCTTGCAGTGAGCCAAGATCGTGCCACTGCACTCCAGCCTGGGTGACAGAGCAAGACTCCATCTCAAAAAAAAAAAAATATATATATATATATATATCTCTCTCTCTCTCTCTCTCTCTCTCTCTCCAAAATATTTCAACATGTGATCAACAGTAAAAAGTAAATGAAATTTTACATTCTGTTCCTTGTCCTGAGTTTTCAAAATCAGGGTTTTGATACTGAACTGTCAGTCCATCTCAGCTTGGACTGACCACATTTGAAGTGTTCAGTAGTCCCGTGAGACATGTGGCTGCCATGTTGGAGAGCCTAGGTCTCTGTCACCCTCTGGCTTTCTAGTGTCCCACGATGAAACAGTAATTGCTCCCATTCCTGAGCACATCCTGTGTGGCACCAGTTTGCCAAACTCTGTTCATGGCTTATGTCATTGTGTCATGGCAGTGACCCGGTGACTGGGATGGTGTTATGTTGATTTTATAGCTCAGCAAACAGAGGCTCTCACAGCATAAATGACGTTGTGTGGATGGACCGTAATTTATGAATTATTCATAAATGGTTCAGGGCTGCTGCGTTTTGCCAGGCAGGGTCCTGGGGGAGGCTGCACGCTCCCCAAGCATACTTTGGTCTAGTGTCCCAGGGACTCCGGCATAGACATTTAGGTTGTCTGCGACTTTTCACTGCCTTTAGCATCCTGAGTGCATTTCTTATTTCTTCTCTCCCTTACTCTCAGCAGCTTCATGTCATTTTGCCCAGTGGCTAAGCCCCAGCTTCATTTTGTCTCTATTAGGAATAATCTTTAAGAGAAACTGCATGTATTAATTTCATTTTCTCACTCAGGGCTCTCTTTAACTCAGTCACGGGTTTGATTATGCTCATGTGTAAGGGATGTGTAGTAAAGAGCCTCAACTCCCTGTAGCTCCATGCAGCAATAACCCACTTAAAACGCTTGTTGAAGTTTATTTACCAAAAGAAACAGCAACTGCGCCAGAGCACAGTCACGTGCAACCTCCACTTTTAAAGCTTAATTCATTAGCAGATCCTCAGGCTGGAACAGTTTCCAGGTGGGCAGATGAGCAGGAAAAGGGAAACCTGGTTTGCGAACAGGCCTGGACAGCAGCCTCCTCCCACCAGCCTGTCTCCCAGGGGCACTTTTGCCTCGTCCATGGAGCAGTAGAAATCTCAGTCCAGCCAACCCCAGCCTTAGGGGGCCTGGGCCTCCCAGTGAAGTGGGGCCTGCTTCATTCAGCACCTTCAACCTCAGTATGTGCCAAGTCTTTCCTGGAGCTGGGGATGCCACAGGCAGTTAGACACACAAAGCCCTTCCCCCGTGGCACTGCCAGACAGAACACATAACAAGGCCAGATGCAGTGGCTCACGCCTGTAATCCTAGCACTTTGGGAGGCTGAGGTGGGCAGATCCTTTGTGCCAGGAGTTCGAGACCAGCCTGGGCAATATGGCAGAATCCCATCTCTACAAAAATTAACTGGGCGTGGTGGTATGTGCCCGTGGTCGCAGCTACTAGAGAGGCCGAGGTGGGAAGATCACCTGGGTCCTGGGAGATGGAGGTTGCAGTGAGCTGAGATCGCATCACTGCACTCCAGCCTGGGCAACAGAGGGAGACCCATCTCAAAAAAGAAAACAAAATGAAACTGTAGCAAGACCTCTAAATTGTAATGAATGCTACAAAGCACAGGACATGGGCGGATGTGTGATAGGGCACCTGTGTGTGCAGAGACTCAGGAGGGTGAACAGAAAGTTATTGTCTGGGTGCAGTCATGGAGGTCTTCCCTGAGGCAGCATTGTCTTACGATGAGCCCTGAGCCTGAACAGGAGTTGGCTGGCTAAGGAGAAAAATATCTCAGGCAGAAAGAACAGTTCTTGCAAAAAGCCCCGGGATGGGATGCAGGGGGTTTTTGGGGGTGGAGAGAAGAGCAGCCGTGGGAGGCAGAGCAGCAGGAGATAGGGCAAGTGAGGGCACACAAGCTCTGCCTGGACTTCACACTGCTTTCCCCAGATGGAGGAGCTGCTGAGGGGCGGTGCCTTGAGCTGAGTTGGCAGGTGAGTTACTATTTCCCGGGCCTCGGGTTTTCTGTTCAACCAGTTCCCTGCCACCCCTCTTTCTGGTTTGAACTTCCCCCCCCTTCTTTTTATTTTGAGACAGAGTCTTGCTCTTGTCACCCAGGCTGGAGTGCAGTGGTGCAATCTCAGCTCACGGCAACCTCCGCCTCCTGGGTTCAAACGATTCTCCTGTGTCAGCCTCCCGAGTAGCTAAGATTACAGGTATGCACCACCACGCCCGGCTAATTTTTGTATTTTTAGTAGAGACAGAGTTACACCATGTTGCCCAGGCTGGTCTGGAACCTCTGACCTCAGGTGATCCGCCTGCCTCAGCCTCCCAAAGTGTTAGCATTACAGGCGTGAGCCTCCGCGCCTGGCGAACTTTTGATTTTTCTGTAGTCAGAATGAGAGAAAAGAGAAATATTTCTCCAAACTCTGTACCCGGACAAAAGTAGAAAAATATAAATTAGCCAAAGATGGCCTTCAGTTTCAAAAAAAAAAATGTAGGAGAGGAGTTTTCTTTGCATAAGCAAAGAATATTACTTCCAACCTGTAAACATGATGCACCCATGGGAAACTTCCTAACATGTCTCATCCTTGTGTGACCTGCTGGTCCCCTTTGGGCATTCAAGTTTGGGATGCTGGATTAGAAGTCTGTGGTGGGGGGCTGGGCATGGTGGCTCACGCCTGTAATTCTAGCACTTTGGGAGGCCAAGATGGGTGGATCACTTGAGGTCAGGAGTTTGAGACCAGGCTGGCCAACATGGTGAAACTCCGTCTCTACTAAAAATACAAAACTAGTTGTGCGTGGTGGCAGGTGCCTGTAATCCCAGCTATTTGGGTGGCTGAGGCAGGAGAATTGCTTGAACCCGAGAAGTAGAGGTTGCAGTGAAACAAGATTGTGCCCCTGCACTCCAGCCTGGGCAACAAGAGTGAGACTCTGTCCAAAAAAAAAAAAAATCTGTTAGGGGGACTCCAGGGTATGGTCCACTATCTCAAACATGTAATTCCACTATTTATTCCTTTAATTTTGTTTTGAGATGGGGTCTTGCTATGTTGCCCAGGCTGGTCTTGAATTCCTGGGCTCAAGCAATCTGCCTGCCTCAGCCTCCCAAAGTGCTGGATTACAGGCATGAGCCACCACACCTGGCCAGTTCCTTGAATTGTATGGCAAACCTGCATTGTGCCATTCTGCTGTAGGCACTGGGCGAGACCAGCCAGATAGGCATGGTACCTGGTGTTGCAGGTGGGGAGGAAGATAAGCAGACTAGTGACAAACAGAGTGACTAAATGGTGATAAATGCCATGCAGGAGACACCTGAGGGGTTATAGGGACTGAGGGGAAGGAGGATGGGAAGGACCGGAGGGCAAAGATCTGACAGCAGATGCCCGGCCACAGGGGAAAGGTGAGGGACTGGGAGGTACCTGAGTGGAGGGACTTCAGTGACCACAGGGGCGTTGGGGGAGGTAGGGCCACACCAGGGCCTGGGTCTCCAGGGGAGGAGTCTGAATTCTATTCCAGGGTAATGCATAAAGGACAGGTTCTGATTTGTCAGCTTGTGCTAGGTGTGATAGCTCATGCCTGTAGTCCCAGCACTTTGGGAGGCTGAGGCGGACAATCACTTGAGGCCAGGTGTTTGAAACCAGCCTGGCCAACATGGCAAAACCCAGTCTCTACAAAAAATACAAAAATTAGCCATGTGTGGGGGTGTGCACCTATAGTCCCAGCTACTCGGGAGGCGGGGGCATGAGAATCGCTCGAACCCAGAATGCGGAGGTTGCAGTGAGCCAAGATCGTGCCACTGCACTCCAGCCTGGGCGACAGAGCAAGACTCTGTCTCAAAAACAAAACAAAACATGTTCCCAAAGATTGGAAACAGCCCAGTGCCCATCAGTGCGGGCCAGTGTCATAGCATTGCTTCTGATGAGTGGAGCAGTAGCGGCTGCGGCAGGAGTCAGCGCTACTTGTGCCCGTGCACAGCAGCGTTCAGCACAGAGTGCTGAGTGAGAGGTGCAAGGGGCGTGTGTGTGTGCTGCCGTCTTCTGTAAATAAAAACAGAAGGCAAAAATATGTATTTTCGGCCGGGCGCGGTGGCTGGTGTCAAGCGCCTGTAATCCGCCACCTTTGGGAGGCGAGACGGTGCGGATCACGAGGTCGAGGAGATCGCCGAACCATCCCTGCTAACACGGTGAACCGGTCTCTTACTAAAAATTACAAAAACTTAGGCCGGGCTGGCAGTGGCGGCGCCGTGTAGTCCCAGCTACTCGGGGAGGCTGAGTGCAGTGAGAATGGCGTAAACTCGGGAGGCGGGAGCTTGCAGTGAGCTGAGATCTGCCACTGGCGAAGCTCTCAGTCCGGCGACAGAGCGAGACTCCGCCTCAAAAAAAAAAAAAAAAAAGAAAAAGATATGTATTTTCATGCATCTATAAACCAGGAATTATCAGCTTCTCGGGTGGGGTAGGGTATGGGCGTGGTTGAGAGCAGTAATACAGATTATAGTTCTCAAACTTTACAAACTTTGGCATCCTTTGAGGATGCAAAAATACTAGCTGGGGTCAGATGCAGCATCTCATGCCTCCAATCCCAGCACTTTGGGAGGCTGAAGCGAGAGGATTGCTTAAGCTCAGGAGATCGAGACCAGCCTGGGCAGTATAGCAAGACCACATCTCTACAAAATAAAAAAATTAGCCAGGCGTGGTGGCACACGCCTATAGTCCCAGCTTGTGAGCTGTGATCACGCCACTGTACTTCAGCCTTGGGGACAGAGTGAGACTAGACTCCAAAAAAAAAAAAAAAAAAAAACAAAAACCAAAAAAAAAAAAAAAAAAAAAGACTAGACTCCAAAAAAAAAAAAAATACTGATTGCCTGCCCCATCCTTGAGTGTTCTGATTTAATTGATGTGGGTGCAGCCTGGTCATTGGAATTATAAAATCTCTCCCGGAGGATTTTAAGCCTGGAAGTTTCCTGGTCTGATTGGTCTGTTGGAAAATCACTCTGGGGGCTGGTGGAAAATGGATTATAGGGAGGGGTGGATTATAGTAACGGATTATTTAGCAGGCGTGCAGGCATAGGGATCTGAACTTCTTTTTTTTTTTTTTTTTTTTTGAGACAGAGTTTCGCTCTTGTTGCCCAGGCTGGAGTACAATGGCGCAATCTCAGCTCACTGCAACCTCTGCCTCCCAGGTTCAAGCGATTATCTTGCTTCAGCCTCCCAAATAGCTGGGATTACAGGCATCTGCCACCACGTCCGGCTAATTTTGTATTTTTAGTAGAGATGGGGTTTTACCACGTTGGTCAGGCTGGTCTTGAACTCCTACCCTCAGGTGATCTGCCTACCTTGGCCTCCCAAAGTGCTGGGATTACAGGCATAAGCCACTGTGCCCAGCCAGGGGATCTGGACTTCTGAACACCACCTTCACCCCAGATGATTCTGATGGCCAGCTTGGTTGGGACTGCCCACCTGTCCTGGCCTGGACCCTGCTGGGGTCGCAGGCTCGTGTCCATGGATGTGGAATCCACTGCAGTGTCTGCAAGTGCCCCACCTCCAGCATCAGACCCCCGAGGGCAGGGACCCCAGCTGTCCTGCTTGCTGCTGTGTCCTCGGTGCTTGGTGCCTCTTGGTTAAGGACACATCCCTTACAGGTGTGTGAACCCCCAACACTCTGCCCTGGTCAGACAGGGCAGAGAGGTGGGAGGACGTGGGCTCTGGAGCCCCCTGGGCTGGTGGAGATCTGGGGGCTGTGTCCAGTGCCTCGCTCCCTGCCTTGTCCAGCCTGCCTTCTCACCCCATACTGTGGTCTTCTAGCAGGGTTCTGCCCATTTTAGGTGGTCTGGGAATATTAGCTACGATCATTTGCTAATTGTGCAGACCTTTATTGAGCAGGTACTGGGTGCAGATACTGTGAAAGGTGGCATGAGAGGTGTCTTGGTCCTTGGGGGCTTGCATTTGGGGTGACCCACACTTGCATGAGTAACAGTTGTATACCATGCTTGGAAGTGGGCAATTTCAGCCCTCCAACTGGGCTGAAGAGCAGGGATTTTCACTCACCAGCTCTGCCTTACATAGGCGTGGAAGCCTGGTGTTACACTCGCTGCACCTGCGCATGCTGGGGGCAACCACAACATGGTCTCAACGAGCCACCAGTTCTCTTAAGCTGTTTTAGGATCTGAATTTATTCCTTTGCTGCAGCTGTGGTGGGGAATATGGCTTGTGGGTTTTTTAAAAAATAAATTGGAGCCGGGTGTGGTGGCTCACACCTGTAATCCCAGCACTTTTTGAGGCCGAGGCGGGTGGATCACCTCAGGTCAAGAGTTGAAGACCAGCCTGGCTAACATGGCGAAACCCTGTCTCTACTAAAAATACAAAAATCAGCCAAGCGTGGTGGCACGTGCCTGTAATCCCAGCTACTCAGGACGCTGAGGCAGGAGAATCGTTTGAGCCTGGGAGGCGGAGGTTGCAGTGAGCTGAGATCACACCACTGCACTCCAGCCTGGGCAACAGAGTGAGATTCTGTCTCAAAAATAAATAAATAAATAAGTAAAAAATAAAGTAAATTGGAGTTTTTTTTTTTTCTATTTTTTTAATCTTTTTAAATAATTTTTTTTTTTAGAGACAGGATCTCACTGTATCAGGAGGCTTAAGCAGTCCTCCCACCTCAGCCTCCCAAAGTGCTGGAATTACAGGTGTCAGCTACCACACTTAGCTGGTTTTGTTTTTTTAAAAGACTTTTGTCTTAAAGATTTAAAAATGTATGTACATGTTACAAATCCGAAAGACCCTGTGGCATGAGAGAGCCCTGCCTGCCTCCTCTGGTCCTCAGCCCCATGCTCCTCCTGCAGAGATGGGTCATTCCTTTGTCCCCCTTCTGGGCAGGTAGGACAGGGAAGTCCCTGCCTCCTGCCACCTCCCCTCTCTGCATTAAGCTTTTTTTTTTTTTTTTTTTTTTTTTTGAAATGGAGTCTCACTCTGTCACCCAGGCTGGAGTGCAGTGGCGTGATCTCGGCTCCCAGGTTCAAGTGATTCTTGTGCCTCAGCCTCCCGAGTAGCTGGGATAACAGGCGTGTGCCACCACACCTGGCTAATTTTTGTATTTTCAGTAGAGGCGGGGTTTCACCATGTTGGCCAGGCTGATCTCGAACTCCTGACCTCAAGTGATCTGCCCACCTGGGCCTCCCAAAGTGCTGGGATTATAGGTGTGAGCCACTGTGCCACTGCACCCGGCCTCATGCTTTTTTCACTCATTTTTCGACATCTTTTTATATTAATGCACAGGAGTTACCTGATTATTTTCAGCAGTTAGACAGAATTTCATTGTCTGTCTGAATGACACTTTAGGTAACCATTCCTCTGTTGACAGGCGTTGAAGTTATGTGGAATTTTTTGCTGTCACAAAGCGTCCTGCGATAAATATCTCTGCACATACATCATTTTGCATTTATGCAGATATGTAGGATAAACACCTAGGAGGTGTATTACTGTGTCTAAGGGCACATGCATTTTAGACAAGATTGAGTGGTTAGGGCAGTATGGCCATAGACTGCACCTGCATTGTAAGTGTTGGTTACTGTTGTCAAATTAACCTTCCTGGAAGTCAGGGTCTGCGTGATTTTAGAGCAGAGTAGTCAGCCCTTTCTGGACACTCAAACCTCAAACCTCAAGATCAAGGGTCCTTTCGGGACCAGGATGGGAACTCGGTCTTGCTTTGGGGACCTGAGAGGAAAGAGTTCCTGAGTTTCTTCTCTGGGCGGTGGGTCATTGTTTAACCCGCCAGCTCCTTCCTGGTTTGCAGTTCAAACCTAACGCTACTCAGATAATCACTTCATTTGCTCCCTGGCTTCCAGGATCTTTCAACGTTCATTTCATCCCTTTCATTTTGTGCATAGAGATGAGGATGCTTTTTCTGCCTGGGCTGAGTGGACCTTGCTATGCTAAGATTCTTCTGTGTGTGTGTGTGTGTGTGTGTGTGTGTGTGTGTGTGTGTGTGTGTGTAAGCAGCATTATTGAGATGTGATTTGCATACGTACAATTCACCTGTTTAAAGTGTATAATGTAATGGCTTTTAGGATATTCACAGAATTGTACAACCATCAACCACAACCAATTTTAGAACATTTTTATGACCCCAAAAAGAAACACTGCACCGTTATCTGTCATTCCCCAACCCCCCACCACGAATCTCCTTTCCATCTCTGTAGATTTGCCTGTTCTGGTATTTCATGTGTGTGTGTGTTTTAAAAACACAGATTGGCCAGAGGCTTGAAGGCCACATTCAGTCCACAGACAGTTTTATTTGGCCGTCATAGTGTTTTTTAACTTATCAGGCTAGTTTTGAACATTTTCAAACGGAGAGAATTTGCATAAACATCTGGATTGCCATTTGTCTTGAACAAAGCAGGGTTGGCACATCCCTACCTGTTACAAGCTGGGGCCCAGTAGCAGCCACCCCATTTAAATAGGGCCTGTGGTCTTCTGTTTGCTACAGTCTCCACCCCTCCCTGTTGTCTCCCTGACCTGGAGGCTGAACATCAGCTGCTCTTTATAATCCCACCTGCACTGCTATTTTTCTTAGAAGTAAAATCTCTGTCAAAAGTGGGAAACTGGTCATAGCGGTGGCTCATGCCTGTAATCCCAGCACTTTGGGAGGCCAAGGCGGGCGGACCACCTGAGGTCAGTAGTTCAAGACCAGCCTGGCCAACACGGCAAAACCCCATCTCTTCTAAAAATACAAAACTTAGCCAGGCGTGGTGGTGTGCTCTTGTAGTCTCAGCTACTTAGGAGGCTCTGAGGTAGGAAAATCGCTTGAACCCGGGAGGCAGCGGTTGCAGTGAGTTGAGATTGCGCCACTGCACTCCAGCCTGGGTGACAGAGCGAGACTCCGTCTCAAAAAAAAAAAGAAAAAGTGGGAAACTGAAAATAAACAGTTTGCAGAAAACAGTCTTCAGCACAGCCCACTTCTCTTCTATTTATTACCTGCATGGCTTCGGTGTCATTTGAGTTTGGAGACCCTAGCAGGGTCCTTTTAAAGGGAGGTGGCGTCTCACCGGGAGTGACCCAGAGAAGTGACTTAGTAGACTTCCTTAGCTTCTGTCATGAGACAGAGTCTGTGGATTGTTTTTCTCACCATTTTCAAATGGGGAGTCAGAAGCACAGGGATGGTCAGAGGTGCAGTTGAGACCACATAGCATAAAATGCAAGGCTGGGACTAAGGCGCCGCCCAGGCTGCTGTTCTCAGGCCACACCTCTTCCAGGCAGTACACATCCTCCCCTTCCCTCCTCTCTCTTTCTCCCTTTCATCTTCCTTTCTTTTCTACAATGAATATTCATGAGCACTGTAGTGATTACCAATCACTGGGTAGCAAACTACCCCAAACCTTAGCAGTTTCAAGCAACTGCCATTTCATAGGGTTCATGCATGGACTGCGTTCAGCTGGAGGATTGGCCACCCTGGCAGTCCAGCATGGCCTTGCCCTTGTGTCTAGCAGTTGGTGCTGGTTATTGGCTGGGGCATCTCAGTTCTCCTCCATGTGGCCTCTCAACCTCTAGGGCCTCGCTCACTGGCTTTTACAGAAGAGTTGCCTGGACTTCTTTTTTTCTTTTCTTTTCTTTTTTTTTTTTTCTTGAGATGGAGTCTCGCTGTGTCACCCGGGCTGGATTGCAGTGGCTGGATCTCAGCTCACTGCAAGCTCCGCTCCCCGGGTTTACGCCATTCTCCTGCCTCAGCCTCCCGAGTAGCTGGGACTACAGGCGCCCGCCACCTCGCCCGGCTCGTTTTTTGTATTTTTTTAGTAGAGACGGGGTTTCACCATGTTAGCCAGGATGGTTTCGATCTCCTGACCTCGTGATCCACCCGTCTCGGCCTCCCAAAGTGCTGCGATTACAGGCTTGAGCCACCACACCCGGCCGACTTCTTTTTTTCTTAAATTTTATTATTTTTATTTTTAATTTTTGGGAGTATATAGCAGGTATATATATTCAGGGGGTACATGAGAGGTTTTGATACAGGCATGCAAAGTGAAATAAGCACATCATGGAGAATGGGCTATCCATCCCCTCAAGCATTTATCCTTTGAGTTACAAACAGTCCAATTATACTCTTTTTTTTTTTTTTTTTTTT
>NW_016808980.1:1678579-1683603 GCF_001698545.2 Rhinopithecus bieti
TTGCAGTCAGCTGAGATCCAGCCACAGCACTCCAGCCTGGGTGACAGAGCGAGACTCCATCTCAGAAAAAAAAAATGATTCTTGTGCCTCAGCCTCCCAAATAGCTGGGATTACAGGCGCATACCACCACACGCGGCTAATTTTTGTATTTTTAGTAGAGATGGGGTTTCACCATGTTGGCCAGATTGGTTTTGAACTCCTGACCTCAGGTGATCTGCCTGCCTTGGCCTCAAAAAGTGCTGGGATTACAGGCGTGAGCCACCGCACCCAGCCCAATTATACTCTTTAAGTTATGTTATTTTCTTTTTTTAAGACAGGACCTTACTCTGTCAGCTAGGCTGGAGTGCAGTGACAGAATCTTTGCTCACTGCACCCTCCACTTCCTGGCCTCAAGCAATCCTTCCACCCCAGCCTCCCAGGTAGCTGGGACTATAGGCATATGTCACCACACCCAGCTATTTTTTTTTTTTTTTTTTTTTTTTTTTTTTGTAGAGATGGGGTTTCACCATGTTGCCCAGGCTGGTCTTGAACTCCTGATCTCAAGTGATCTGCCTGCCTCAGCCTTCTAAAGTGCTGGGATTACAGGCATGGGCCACTATGCCTGGACTTTAAGTTATTTTATTTTTTAATTTCAATAGGTTTTTGGGGAATAGGTGGTGTTTGGTTACATGAATAAGTTCTTTAGTGATTTCTGAGATTTTGGTGCAGCAACCATCACCTAAGTAGAGTACATGGTAACCAAAGTGCAGTCTTTTATCCCTCACCTACCTCCCACCCTTTCTTCTAAGTCCCCAAAGTCCGTTGTATCATTTGTATGCCTTTGCATCCTCACAGCTTAGCTCCCACTTAACAAGTGAGAACATATGATGCTTGCTTTTCCATTTCTGAGTTACTTCACTTGAATAATGGTCTCCATTTCTATCCAGGCTGCTGCAAATGCCATTATTTCATTTCTTTTTATGATTGAGTTGTATTCCATGGTATCTATATGTATATATGCCACATATTCTTTATCCACTTGTTGACTGATAGGCATTTGGGCTGGTTCCATAGTTTTGCAATTGCTAATTGTGGTGCAATAAACATGCATGTGCAAGTATCTTTTTCATATAATAACTTCAAGATACCCAGGAGTGGGATTGCTGGATCAAATGGTAGATCTACTTTTAGTTCTTTAAGGAATCTCACACTGTTTTCCATAGTGATTGTACTAGTTTACATCCCTGCTAACAGCGTAGAAGTGTTTACATTCCCACTAACAGTGTAAAAGTGTTCCTTTTCACCGCATCCATGCCAACATCTATGATTTTTTAATTTTTTGATTATGGCCATTCTTGCAGGAGTAAGGTAGTATCGCATTGTGGTTTTGATTTGCATTTCCTTGATCATTAGTGATGTTGAGCATTTTTTCATGTGTTTGCTGGCCACTTGTATATCTTGTTTTGAGAATTGTCCTCAGCCCACTTTTTGATGGGGTTGTTTTTTCTTGCTTAGTATTCTGGATGTTAATCCCTTGTCAGATGCATAGATTGTGAAGATTTTCTCCCACTCTGTGGTTTGTCTGTTTACTCTGCTGATTATTTCTTTTGCTGTGCAGAAGCTTTTTAGCTTAATTAAGTCCCATCTATTTATCTTTGTTTTATTGCATTTGCTTTTGGGGTCTTGGTCATGAAGTCTTTGCCTAAGCCAATGTCTAGAAGGGTTTTCCAATGGTATCTTCTAGAATTTTTATGGTTTCAGGTCTTAGATTTAAGTGTTTGATCCATCTTGAGTTGATTTTTTGTTTAAGGTGATAGATGAGGATCCAGTTTCATTCTCCTACATGCGGCTGGCTGGTTATCCCAGCACCATTTGTTGACTAGGGTGTCCTTTCTCCACTTTATGTTTTTGTTTGCTTTGTCAAAGATCAGTTGGCTGTAAGTATTTGGGTTTATTTCTCTGTTCTGTTCCATTGGCCTATGTGCCTATTTTTTAAACATTTTTTCAAATTTTTTTTATTGTTTGTAACAGAGTTTCACTCTTGTTGCCCAGGCTGGAGTGTAATGGGGCGATCTTGGCTCACTGCAATATCAGCCTCCTGGGTTCAAGCGATTCTCCTGCTTCAGCCTCCCCAGTAGCTGGGAGTACAGGTGTGCACTACTACGGCTGGCTGATTTTTGTATTTTAGTAGAGACGTGGTTTCACCATGTTGGCCAGGCTAGTCTTGAACTCCTGACCTCAAGCGATCCACCTGCCTCAGCCTCCCAAAGTGCTGGGATTACAGGCGTGAGTCACCGTGCCCAGCCTTTATAGTATATTTTGAAATCAGGTAATGTGATGCCTCCAGATTTGTTCTTTTTGTTTAGTTTTGCTTTGGCTGTGCAGGCTCTTTTTTTGGTTCCATATGAATTTTAGGATTGTCTTTTTCTAGTTCGTGAAGAACGATGGTGGTATTTTGATGGGAATTGCATTGAATTTGTAGATATATTTTGGCAGTATGGTCATTTTCACAATATTGATTCTACCCATCCATGAGCATGGGATGTGTTTCCATTTGTTTGTGTTGTCAATGATTTCTTTCATCAGTGTTTTGTAGTTTTCTTTGTAGAAGTCTTTTACCTCCTTGGTTAAATTCCTAAAGATTTAATTTTTGCAGCTGTTGCAAAAGAAGTTGAATTCTTGATTTGATTCTCCGTTTGGTTGCAGTTGGTGTATAGCAGTCTACTGATTTGTGTGCATTGGTTTTTATATCCTGAAACTTGGCTGAATTCATTCACCAGTTGTAGGAGCTTTTTGGAGGAGTCTTTAGGGTTTTCTAGGTATACGATCATGTCATCAGCAAATAGTAACAGTTTGACTTCCTCTTTACCAGTTTGGATGCCCTTTATTTCTTTCTCTTGTCTGATTGCTCTGGCTAGGACCTCTAACTTATTTTAAAATGTACAGTTAAGTTATTATTGAATTTAGTTGCCCTGTGGTACTGCCTGAACTTCCTTATGTGGCTTCTGGCTTACCGGAGGGTGAATCAGAAGCTTTGAGGTCTCTTGAGACCTAGACCTGGGAGTCACAGAGTCTTGCTCCCATCACGTCCTATTGGTCTAAGCAAGCCATAGGCCAGCCCAGATTCGGGGGTGGGAAGGATTGGATCCCACCTCTTCACTGGAGGAGCTGCAAGGTCCTTTTGCAAAAGCACATGTGGGATGGGAGGGAGTTAGAGGGCCGCCTCTGAAACACAAGTACTTATTATTTGCCAGACTTTGTTCTAAGCTCTGGGAATTGAAAGACAAATAAAATAGACAAAAACCTGTGTCCCCCAGAGGTTTCATTCTGGTGGGGAAGATGACAGGAAACAAGTTGAGAAAAATAGATAGTACATTAGATGGTGATAAATGCTAAAGAGAAAAGTAAATTGGGGCAGGAGGACTGGGAGTAGGGGAGCTACAGGGTCAGGGAAAGCCTCACCTGGAAGAAATATTTGAGCAAAAGCTAGAAGGAAGTGAGAGACAACGTTCACCAGTAAAGGGAACAGCAGGTGCAAAGGCCCTGCGGTGAGGCTGTGGCTAGTGTTGTGGGTGGGGGTAAGCAACAGGCAGTGAGATCAGGGGGAGGCGGAGGCTCCAGATGGGGTAGGGCTGGGGAGGCCCCCATTAGGTGTTTTCTGAGTAGGTGGAAGATGAGGGAGGACTCTTAAAAAATTGAAGCCAGGCATGGTGGTGCCCATCTGTAGTCCCAGCTACTCATGAAGCTGAGGTGGGAGGATCCCTGGGGCTCAGGAGTTGGAGGCTGTAGTGAGCTATGGTCCTACCACTGCACTCTAGCCTGGATGACAGAATGAGACCCTGTCTCTAAGAAAAAAAACAATTGGTATATAATTCATGTATAAATTTATGATTTAAAAGTATATAGTTTGTTGGCTTTTAGTATATTTGCTGTGTTGTGCAAACATCACCATGACCTAATTCCAGAACATTTCTATGACCCAAAAAAGAAACCCCATCACCATTAGCAGTTATTCCCTCTTCTCCTCTCCCTGCCACTCCATGCAGAGGGGCAACCACGAATCTATTTCTTTCTGTCTCTGTGGATTTGCCTATCTCTGGACATTTCCTCCCTCCCTCCCTTCCTTCTTTTCTTTCTAGATGGAATCTTGCTCTCTTGCCCAGGCTGGAGTGCAGTGGCACGATCTTGGTTCACTGCAACCTCCACCTCCAGGGTTCAAGCGATTCTTGTGTCTCAGCCTCCCAAGTAGTTGGGACTACAGGCTCGTGCCACCACGCCTGGCTAATTTTTGTAGTTTTAGTAGAGACAGGGTTTTGCCATATTGGCCAGGCTGGTCTCGAACTCCTGACCTCAAGTGATCTGCCTGCTTTAGCCTTCCAAAGTGCTGGGATTACAGGCGTGAGCCACTGTGCCCAGCCTGGACATTTCTTATAAGTGGAATCATGTCATGCGTGACCTTTTGTGCCTGGCTTCTCTCACTTAGCATCATGTTTGCAAGGATCATCCATGTTGTAGTGTGTGCCAGTGCTCCATTACTTTTTATGGACAAATGATACTCTATTTTATGGATACACCACATTTTGTTTGTTCATTCATCACTTTATGGACATTGGATTGTTTACACTTTTTTTTTTTTTTTTTTTTTTTTAATTGAGATGGAGTCTTGCCCTGTCTCCCAGGCTACAGTGGGGTGGCGCAATCTTAGCTCGCTGCAGACTCCGCCTCCCGGGTTCCCCAAGCAATTCTGTGCCTCAGCCTCCCAAGGAGCTGGGACTACACGCTTGTGCCACTACACCCGGCTCATTTTTGTAGTTTTAGTAGAGACGGGGTTTCGCCATGTTGGCCAGGCTGATCTCGAACTCCTGACTCAAGTGACCTGCCTGCCTTGGCCTCCCAAAGTGTTGGGATTACAGGCGTGAGCCACCACACCCAGCCTTTTCTACTTTTTGACTGTCATGAATATGGTACAAGTTTTTGTGAGAGCATATGTTTTCATTTCTTTTTTATTTATTTTATTTTTTATTTTTATTTTTATTTTTATTTTT
>NW_016808980.1:1684308-1704864 GCF_001698545.2 Rhinopithecus bieti
TGGGCTTTTGTTTTTTTTGTTTTTTTTTTTGAGACAGAGTCTCGCTCTGTCGCCCAGGCTGGAGTGCAGTGGCGCGATCTCGGCTCACTGCAAGCTCCGCCTCCCAGGTTCACGCCATTCTCATGCCTCAGCCTCCCGAGTAGCTGGGACTACAGGCGCCCACCACCATGCCCGGCTAATTTTTTTGTATTTTTTAGTAGAGACGGGTTTCACCGTGTTAGCCAGGATGGTCTCAATCTCCTGACCTCGTGATCTGCCCACCTCGGCCTCCCAAAGTGCTAGGATTACAGGCGTGAGCCACTGCGCCTGGCCAGGGCTTTTGTTTTAACAGGACTGCACAGAGTAGATTGAAGGGCAGTGAGAACAGGAAGCTGGGATCAGTGAGCAGGCTACTGCAACAGTCCTAGCAAGAGACAATGGTGCCATGCGCCATGGTGCTTGGTTGTATGGGAGAGAGAGTGAAGTGGTTGGATTTGGGTAGAGACATTTTGAAGGTAGAACTGAGAGGATTTGCTGGCAGATTGGTTGGGGTGGGAGGTGGGAGAGAAGAGTTGAGAGTGCTCTGAAGTATTTGGCCTGAGCAAGGGGACGATGGAGTTTCCATTTTTTGAGTTAGAGAAGATAGTGGGTGGGGACCTTTTTGGTGGTTTTTTTTTTTTTTTTTTTTGTGCTAGCCCCTTGGTGAGCAGGGCCAGCCCCTCTTCCATGTCTGGGCATTCCCAGCTGGGAAGTTTGCACTGCCACTTTGTGAGAAGAGGGGATGTGGGAAAAGACAGTGAAAACCATGATTTGCAGGTGTTTGTTTAAAAAAAAAACACTCACCATCTCCACTGGTCCTTCCTTGAATGTCACTTAAAGTGAGCCTCTCGCCTCCTTCCCCTCTGAGTGGAGCAGTTTATGCCCAGGGGGTTGCAAAGAACAGCGAGGGCATTCATCTGCTCACAGGCTGGTTAAAAAGGCACGTGGGCTGCAGCCTGCAGGACTCTCATTTCTGAGGCCACTTAGGGGATAATCTTGAGAGAAAATTGCCCCATGGATGATTTGTGGGCATGGTGGGCTGGCTTATCCTGAGCGCCTTCCTGTTGGTTGGGAATGTTTCTTCCTGTTGGTTGGTCAGGCTTGTTTCTCCCTTTGCTGACCAGACAGTCGGCAAATGCTCACTTTGCTCCCTCCTGCTTTTGGGAACCTCCCTAGGTACCAGGGGGTGAGGTGGAGGACTGACCATAGTTGACAAGCAGCAATGAAGGGGACACATTTCTAACCTTCCCCAAGAGCATCTTGTTTTTGTTTTGAGATGATCTCGCTCTGTCACCCAGGAGTGCAGTGACGCATCACAGCTCACTGTAGCCTCAACCTCCTAGGCCCAAGTGACCCTCCCACCTCAGCCTCTCAAGTACACCCAGACCACACAGGTGTGCACCACCGTGCCCAGCTAGTTTTCTTTTTATTTTTAGAGAGACAAACTTTCCCCCCGTTGCCCAGGCTGGACTGGAACTCCTGGGCCAAGCGATCCTCTGGCCTCAGCCTCCCAGTGTTGGGATTACAGGCGTGAGCCACTGTACCCAGCCCCAAAGAACATCTTATTACACATTCTAGCTCTGGAGTTAGAGTGCTCAGCGTCAAATTCTGGCTTCAATATTTATTAGCTGTGTGAGCTTGAGCAAGGGACTTAACCTCTCTGATCCTCTGTTTCTCAATCCATAAAAAGAGGGAAATAGTAGCACCTACTGCATAGGGTTCTTGTGAGAAGTAAATGAAGTAATTCAAATACAGTGTCTAGTCCTTGTTTTTATTCTATGGTAAAAGAGATTGGGTGGGTGCAGTGGCTCATGCCTATCATCTCAGCACTTTGGGAGGCTGAGGCAGGAGGATTGCATGAGGCCAGGAGCTTGAGACCAGCCTGGGCAACATAGTGAGACCCCTGTCTCTACAAAAATTAAAATACAAAAAAGAGAGGTATCGAGCTATGGAAAGCAACCTCTTATCACGCACCTATTGTGTGTCAGCACTCTGTTAACCACATCTATGATGTCAGGTTAACCTCCTGAGCATTCTGCCAAACGGGCATGATGGTTCCTGTCACAGGGGATCCAGCAGCAGTGAAATGCAGAGGTTAAGCCATTGGGTTCCAGCTGCATGACTGGCAGAGGGTAAGGTGAACCCAGCAGTGCCGTGACCACGCCATGCCCTTCCTGAGCGGGCCAGGATGGGTTGTGATGCGCTTCCTACAAGCACAGGGCTGCAGACACATCTTGGGAAGGAGGCATCCCACCCAGTTGGGGCGTGGGCTTCTGTGGCCTCCCATGCAGGTTGTGTGTTCTTAAGCGCATCTGGACCCAGGTCTGCATTATGAGCACCTGCACCCCCAGGATCTCTCCATCACCCGCTGTGCCCCACTCTTCTCTTTCCCCTGGATCAGAAAGAACAACCAACCTTCTCCTCCCACCACAGTGACCTCTTGGCTCCATCCTTTCTCCCTTAGTGCGATAATGACATTTTCTCATTGTAATTTAATTTGCGGGTTGGGTGAGGGGATGATCTTTCTTTTTCCGAGTCTTCTCTCCCCTCTCCCACATTGAGGCACAGAAATAGTCCCAGCTGTGAGATGAAGGTTGCAGAGTTTAAAATTGCAACTTGGTACTATTTATACTCCAGCCTGAAAGATGTTTTTTTGCACAGTCGTTTATTTTGTTGTGGTGGAGATGGCTCATGCTGGAAGCAGCAGGAACTGGTGCTATATAAACAGTTCTCTGGGGACAAGTGGGTGGTGAGGGAGCCTTCAGGTGCAGGAGGCAGGGACTAGGCCTGCCCAGAAACCCTGAGCACGCCTCCCTGGAGCAGGACGGTGTGGCCTGGTAGGGAAAGCAGATCATGTGCTGGGTGAACTTTCTTCCTGCATGCTGGCCATTACAAAAATAACAACAGAAACTGGTATTTTAGAAGTCATAAAAGTAGTAGATACTTGGGGGGGAAAACCCTAATTTTTTTTTTTTTAAGACAGATCTTGCTCTGTCACCCAGGCTGGAGTACAGTGGCACGATCTCGGCTCACTGCAACCTCCTCCTTCCGGGTTCAAGTAGTCCTCTTGCCTCAGCCTCCTGAGTAGCTGGGACTACAGACGCATGCCATCGCTTCCGGTTAAGTTTTGTATTTTTAGTAGAGACGGGGTTTCGCCATGTTGGTCAGGCTGGTCTCAAACTCCTGGCCTCGGATGATTGGCCTGCCTTGGCTTCCCAAAGTGTTGGGATTACAGGCGTGAGCCACTACACCTGGCCAAACCCCTGATTATTTCCCTAATTTTTACAGAAGTGCACAAAGCAGTTGTACACTGGCAGACCCTTTGCACGTTCGTGATTGGCTTCATTTGTGGGGCATTAAAGGGTTTTTTTTTAATGTGTTCCCATGTTTAAACATTGGGGCATTTCCTATCAAATTAGGATTTCTGGCTTCTCTTGGAAAATGGAAAATCTGGTAGCTCCGGGCCTGCGTTTCCTGATGGAGGCTAGTGGCCAGCAGCTGGAGGACTGGATGAGCACCTCTGAGATCACCACAACCCCGATGGCCTGCTTCACTCATGTATTTTAATGTCCGGCCTGATGACTGGGTGTTTTTTCTTCTTCTCTTTTTTTTAAAGACAAGTTCTCACTCTGTCGCCCAGCCTGGAGTGCAGTGGTGCGATCACTCTGCTCACTGCAGCCTCAGCCTCCTGGGTAGCTGGGACTACAGACATGCACCACCATGCCTGGCTAATTTTTTTTTTTTTTGAGATGGAATCTCGTTGTGTCACCCAGGCTGGAGTGCAGTGGCTTACTGCAGCCTCTACCTCCTGGGTTCAAGAGATTGTCCTGCCTCAGTCTCCTGAGTAGCTGGGACTACAGGGGTGCACCACACTTGGCTAATTTTCATATTTTTAGTAGAGACGGGGTTTTACCATGTTGGCTAGGATGGTCTCGATCTCCTGACCTCGTGATCCACCCGCCTCAGCCTCCCAAAGTGCTGGGATTACAGGTGTGAGCCACTGCACCCGGCCAAATTTTTTTTTTTTTAAAAGGGACGGAGCCTCACCATGTTACCCAGACTGGTCTCGAATTCCTGGACTTCAGTGATCTTCCTGCCTCGGACTCCCAAAATGTTGGGACTACAGGCATGAGCCACTGCTCCTGGCCACGGACCCTTTACATAACATAAAAAATTCAAGTTTCCCTTGTCAGAGTCCCTTTCCCAACTCCTCCTGCCCAGAGCTAAGTAAGCCCTATTAATAGGGTTTCCAAAGAAACTATGGGACGCCCAGTTGAATGTGAATTTCAGATAAACAACAAATAATTGTTTTAGTATAAGCACATCTCTTAACTATTAGCAGTTTGGCATATATCATTCCAGGCCTTTCCCTGTGGAGACATGTACTTTTTTTTTTTTTTTTGAGACGGAGTCTCGCTCTGTTGCCCAGGCTGGAGTGCAGTGGTGGGATCTCGGCTCACTGCGCCTCCGCCTCCCAGGTTCAAGTGATTCTCCAGCCTCAGCCTGTGACTATGGGCACATACCACCATGCCTGGCTAATTTTTGTATTTTTAGTAGAGATGGGGTTTCACCATGTTGGTCAGGCTGGTCTCAAACTTCTGACCTCAGGTGATCTGCCCGCCTCAGACATTTTTTTGGTATGGTTTGTGTCTGGCACTGTCTGCAGCTTGCTTTTCCTCTCCGGGGTATCACCAGGGCCACTGTGTTTATTAGAGCAGGCTGTGAGGCTGTGGACTCCATCTGGATTAGGTTTCTTGCCCCGTGCTGTTTGTTAACCTTGTGATCTTGAGCAGGCTACCCCACCTCTCTGAGCCTCATCTGTACAATGTGGAAGGTAAGGGTAGCTTATTTCCTGTATTTGTTGATCTTGTCTCTTTTGAAAGCTGTGTAGAATGGAGAGGCCGTGGTGGCTTTAACTAGTCCTCTGTGATGGGTGCCAGGACTGCTGCCCGTTTATTGCTCTTTCAAAGGAGGCAGTGGAAGGGGGTCGAGCAGGAACTGGGCACATAATCCTAAGACTTAGTTTGCTTTAAAAAAAAAAAAATGAAGGGTGTTTGTCTCCCTGGAAACCACTTGCTAATCTCCAGGATGTCGTCTCTTTTTCAGGTGAAGGAGGTGGAGGAGACCATCGAGGGCATGCTCCTCAGGCTGGAGGAGTTTTGCAGCCTGGCTGATCTGGTGAGTGGCTGCCTGGGAGGCGTGGATTTAGGCCCAGGCCAGACTTCGGGCCCTTGCTGGAGTTTTCTGGGGAAGCCATTTTGGTGGTGAGTTAGCAACCAGAAGGAATGGGGCAGCAGCCAGCGCTGAGAGGAAAACCACGTGCAAACACTCCCTACTCTCTCTCTCTCACTCTCAACCCCAAGTGCTTCCTGAGGCGGCCATCTTGATCTCGTCCTTCCCCCGAGATGGTTTTTATTCCGCAGAGGAGCCAGGAGTGGACCACAAGGTGGCACTCTCGGGCACAGATGCAGGGAGCCGTTCAGCGGGGACACTAGACTATATTTAACTTTCCTCAGCTCTGCACCGTCCCCTGTGCAAACATGGAGACAGCCAGGAAATGGCTTCAGGCCTGTGAGGCCTAGGAGGAGCCTCTTGCCCGGGCCATAGCCCGCAGTGGAGTTGGGCATCGAGTTCCTTCTTGAATCCTTCTGTTCTCTCTGCTTTTACCTCTTACTCTGCCTGGTTGTCCCAAATCTCCTAGCCTGATTGAGGTGGAAGATAGAAGACAATGGCCCAGAAGACAAGGCCTCCCAAGCCAGAGTCTCTAGAAATTGCCTCTAGAGGCTGGGTGCAGTGGCTCACACCTGTAATCCCAGCACTTTGGGAGGCCGAGGCGGGCAGATCACCTGAGGTCAGGAGTTTAAGACCAGCCTGACCAACATGGTGAAACCCTGGCTCTACCAAAAATACAAAAATTAGCTGGTATGGTTGTAGGCACCTGTAATCTCAGCTACTCAGGAGGCTGAGGCAGGAGAATTGCTTGAACCCAAAAGGTGGAGGTTGCAGTGAGCTGAGATTGCACCACTGCACTCCAGCTTAGGTGATAGATCAAGATTGTGTCTCAAAAAAGAAAAAGAGAAAAGAAAAGAAAAATTGTTTCTAGATCCCAGTGTTCCCAGGATTGCTGCCAGCCAGGTGAGGAGCCCCCGGGAGCACTGATAGAATTTTCTAGAAGCTCCCAAGCTTGTTAGAGGCAAGCCAGTAACCTGGGCTTGAGGTGTCTGCCTGGAGGCCCAAAGTGCTCCATGTTGTGACCAGGCCCTGTGTCTCCCCAGAATGGAGGAAGCCTGCCCACCTGGGCCCAGTGGTATGCGTTTATGTCCCTGAGAAGCACCGTGTCCGGACCCTGAGAGTGTTTGTGAGAACCCAAGGGAGTAACAGTAACAGCAGCCCCAGGTGTTCATTGAACACCTTCCTTTGTGCCCGGCACAAAGCCACCCTAGACAGCAGGCACTGAGTCATCCCTGTATATGCAGCAGACCTCGGCCCAGCAGAAATCCCAAGAGGAACTATGTGGTTTCTTCTCTTGAGTCAAGTTTTGTGTTCAGATGTGGGTCCAGGTGGGAGCCAGGTAACAAGACAGGCTTTTAATAGCCTGGATTGTCCTTTCTTTACCACCATGCATTGGGCTCTTTCTCTCTCTCTCTCTCTCTTTCCTTCTGTCTGTCTGTCTTTCCCTCCCTCCCTCCCTCCCTCCCTTCCTTCCTTCCTTCCTTCCTTCCTTTCGAGACAGAGTCTCGCTCTGTCCCCCAGGCTGGAGTGCAATGATGCGATCTCAGCTCACTGCAACCTCTGCCTCCCGGGTTCAAGTGATTCTCCGGCCTCAGCCTCCCGAGTAGCTGGGATTACAAACATGCGCCACCATGCCCGGCTAATTTTTGTATTTTTAGTAGAGATGGGGTTTTACCACGTTGACCAGGCTGGTCTCGAACTCCTGGCCTCAAGCGATCCTCCCGCCTCAGCCTCCCAAAGTGCTGGGATGGATTATAGGCGTGAGCCACCACGCCTGGCTGTATTGGGCACTTTCTCAGGAATGGGCTCCGTGATAAGCTTGAGTAGGCAGAGACAGTTCAGTCCATCTCCATCCCCACCAAGCCCCAGTGTACGTGGGGAGGCTGATTTGGGTACCAGTTGGTGCCATCCCGTGCTACAGTGCTGTCGTGAAGGTAAGGTCAAGGTGTAAAGGGATTCCAGAGCCAGGGGTGTTAAGTCCTGCCTAGGAAATTGGGAAGGCTTTGTAGAACAGGTGGTAATGAATCTGGGACTGGAAGGAGAAACAAAGAATTCAACAGATTGGGAAGGAGGGCATTCAGGCAGAGGGACCAGCCTGTGCAAAGGTGGGGAGGCCAGGGATGTGGTGTGGCTGGGCACCGGGTGGAGGATCGTGGCTGCAGGCAGGGAAGGCAGGTTGGGAGGATGGTGTGGATGGATGCTCCAGGGACACCTTTGTTCTCAAATCCCATCCCGTCATCCACGTGGGCATTCTGTGCAAGGAGACCCAGCATCAGCCTGAAGAGGGTTGGGGGCAGGAGTCCGTGTGGACAGGTGGAGAGAGACCCATGTGGCCCAGCCCTGAAAAACCATCGCAGCTTCCTGTGGTGGGAAGTGTGTGTCTGTGTTGCCAGGAGACTCAAGATTGCAGGCAGCATCGGGCAGGTCTTCCTCACTCGAAGCCTGGAGATGCTTCATGGAAAGATTTAATCCTGCAGCCACACACAGATGACCCACAGGTCCAATCCTGCCTGCAGATAATTTGATGTTTCTGGGGGGGAAAAAAGGCATTAGCTTGTGACATTTTTAGAATTTCATGTGAAAAATCTGGAGTTCTGGTTTCTCTCAGGAAAGCAAAGATCTGGCCCTCCTGGGGTACTCATTCCTACCTAGCAAGTGTCGGCCACCATGTCACGTGGCAAGCAAGCGACCGCCTGCTGTGGGCAGCGAATGTGCTTTCCAGCTTGCTGCAGTGCCAGCTGCCCCCGGGGAGCCTTCCTGACTCCACAGCCGCCACGTGCTTGTGTATTTTTGATAGATGATGTTTCTGTGTTCTTTTGACCCTACTGAAAGTGGGAAAATAAAGCCAGACCAAGAGGATCCCGTGTTCCAAGAAATGGAAGAGAACATTCATCCTTTTGGAAGCAGTCTCTTCCCATGTGTCTGTGTTGACAGGATGTGCCCAGCCAGTTCTGCAAATACGTGACGCTTTTGGGACCCCTGGGGGTGTTTGAGCTTACAGCCCCTGCATGGGCACGCTGTGCCAATGCCATTTATATTCTAGAAATCCTCTTGGCCCCTAGAGCTTCACGCTTGGCTTACCTGGTATGTTTGCTGTGTGCTGTGGGACTACCTGACTGCAGAGAGAGGTGTCCGGTGATCAGCCCTAGCTTGGGGCCTCTTTTTCTCTTTAAGAGCTGCTTTGAAATCCAAGCTAGGGATGAGTAGGGTCCTCTAGGGGCGGGTGATGTCACACCATGGACCACTGTCCCCCCAGGTCCCTGCCTCGGTCTTCAGAAACACTGTTTGATCAATTTACACGTCCGAGAGAAGGCAGGCCCTGGGCTGCACGGTTTAGAGAGAAGCCACTTCCTTTCTGATAAAATTGGGCTGTTAGAAATCAAAGTCCAGCTTCCTGTCTGCTCTATTAGTTCTTCCGCTAGCCTATCCTGATCACTCCCTGTCACTGAAATTCACCCCTTTGTTCTGGGACCTCTTTTGACATTCGATATAATGCCAGTTGTTGGCACTTCACGTTCTGATTCCTCCCACTGTGGGGCCATGGACACGTCACATTACCTCTCTGAACCTTTATTTTTTCCTCCATAAAATGAAGACATTGGTTCTGATTGTCTATTGCTGTGTCAAACTACCCGAAAATTTCGTGATGTAGAACAACCACCCATTTATTCTGTGGGCTGGAGCAGGGCACAGAGGACTCAGCTCATTTGAGTCGAAGCTGGCTCCTTCATCACTTGTCTGGTACCTGGGCTGGGCTGACTGGGGCTGGTTGGTGTAACTTTCTCGTGCACGCTCTGCATGTGGCTGGCGTGGGCTTCCTCGTAGCATGGCTGTTTGACCTCCCCAGAGCAAGCAGTCCAATGGGCAGGAGGGAAGCTGCCACATGTCTTGAGGCCTGAGTGTGGAAATTGACACAGTGTCACTTCTGTTGTAGTTTATTGGTCAAAGCAGTTACACAGCCCAGCCAGAATCAGGGGAGAGAACCTGTATTCTACCCCTTCATGGAAGGAATTAAGGAATTTGTGGCCATCCTTAAATCCACTACAAATAGTTTCCATCTCCAAAGAGTTACTGTAAGGGTTAGATGAGGCAGAGATGTGTGCTTTACACCCACTAGAATGGCTAGATCTTAAAAACCACCAAAATACCGAGTGTTGGCAAGGATGGAGAGCAACGAAGCTCTGATACATTGCTGGTAGAAATGAAAAAAAACCCACAGCCACTTTGAAAAACAGCTTGGCAGTTTCTTACAGGTTTTTTTGTTTTGTTTTGTTTTTTCGGAGACACAGTCTCACTCTGTTACCCAGGCTGTAGTGCAGTGGCGCTATCTCAGCTCATTGCAACCTCCGTCTCCTGGGTTCAAGCGATTCTTGTGCCTGAGTAGCTGGGATTACAGGTGCCCACCACCACGCCTGGCTAATTTTTGTATTTTTAGTAGAGATGGGGTTTCACCATGTTGGCCAGGCTGATCTCAAACTCCTGACCTCAAGTGATCCGCCCACCTCAGCCTCCCAAAGTGCTGGGATTACAGGCGTGAGCCACCGCACCCAGCCTGTCACAAAGATGAACATGTGCTTAACCTACATCCCAGCAATTTTAGCCCTTGTCATTACCAATAAGGAATGAAAACAAGTGCCCAAACCACACAAAGATTCACACACAAATGTTCATAGAAGCCTTATTTGCCGGGCGTGGTAGCTCACACCTGTAACCCCAGCACTTTGGGAGGCTGAGGCAGGTGGATCTCCTGAGGTCAGGAGTTCAAGACCAGCCTGGCCAACATGGCGAAACCCTATCTCTACTAAAAATACAAAAATTAGTCGGGTGTAGTGGCATGCACCTGTAGTCCCAGCTACTCGGGAAGCTGAGGCAGGAGAATCACTTGAACCCGGGAGGCGGAAGTTGCAATGAGCTGAGATCGTGCCACTGCACTCCAGCCTAGGTGACAGAGTGAGACTCCATCCCCCCCCCAAAAAAGAAGCCTTATTCGTGATACTCCAAACTGTAAACATCCGAAATGTCCATCTGCAGTAGAATGAGTAAAGCAACTGTTGTTTATGCATATATTGGAATACTACACAGCAATGAAAAAGAATTGACTGCTATACACAGCAACAGAGATGATCTCACACATGTGATATGGAGCAAAAGAAGTCATGGCCAGGCATGATGGCTCACACCTGTAATTCCAGCTCTCTGGGAGGACAAACTGGAAGGGCTGCTTGAGCTCAGGAGTTTGAGACCAGCCTGGGCAACATAGGGAAACCCCATCTTTATTTTTAAATAATAATAATAAATTTAAAAAGAAAAGCTTGACACAAGAATACATTCTGTGTCATTCCACTACTCTGAAGTTCAGCAACAGGCAGAACTAATCTATGGGTGGTCTAAGTCCAGTAGTGGTTGGTCTGGGGAGGGTAGTCATGGCCTGCAGGAGGCCTTACGGGGTGATGAAATATTCTATATTTTAGTCTGGGTGGTGGTTACACAGATGTAAACATATGTGTGGATTCCTCAAGCTGTTCCACTTATGAGCTGTGCCCTTTCCTTTGTGTCGCTTAGATCATTGCTGAGCACAGTACCTGCTATTTATTAAATGACTAATAAATGGTAGCTACTAATGCCATCATCGTTATTACGAAAGCACCAGTGGGGCATGACGCTGATGAAGTTATCCACAGTAAGGCTGGATTTGTAAAGCCTTTCAGCTCAGTGCCCTGTGGGGTTTGGGTAGCTTGTCCGCTCCCTCTGAGACTCCAGTGGCCTTGGGCCCACCTTCTGCCAAGGAGCAGACTCTTACTTCGCTCACATAAATGGAGAACATTTCCTGTTGGCCTTGGCCCAGCAGTTGCATTTGGCGTGGGTGCATGTTCTCGGGTCGAGTGCGTTTGGCTCTCCTTCCTAGGGGCCCTGAATCATTCTGGACAGATGACTTTGCTCTGTGATGACCTCAGCACCTGCTGCCCAGACTTCTGGGCTCTGGAGACCAGCTCTGGAGAGGTGGGAGGATAGTTGGGGGAAGGGTCTGGGACCCCCCAGGCTAGCACACCTGGTTGGGTGTTTGTCCTGGCAGAGGCTCTAGATCATGGAGGCTTCTTCACTGAAATCTCTCTGCTCTTCTCAGAGCGTACCCCAAGGTGCGCCAATGTAAACACCTGTAATGTGATGAGAAGTGAGTTGGAGGTGAAAAATGTGCCACTTTGCTTTTGACTCTTCCATAAGAAGAAAGTGCTCCTCTGGGTAGCCATGGATTCCATGTTGGGGAGACTGTAGGGAGTGAAGGGGACTGGGGTTAACAAAAGTGGCACTCAGCTCCAGCTGATTGTTGCCATGTGGAACATGGGCTCAGTGTGGCCAGGTCTTCTGATTTTCACAAGAAGCCAGAGAAGCCAGAGATCTGGGGTCTCTTTTTTTTTTTTTTTTTTTCTTTTTTTTCTTTTGACACGACGAGTCTCGCCTCCTCGCCCCGCAGCTGGAGTGCCGTGGCCAGATTCAGCTCACTGCAAGCTCCGCCTCCGGGTTTCACGCCATTCTCCTGCTCAGCTCCGGAGTACGCTGGGATACAGGCGCCCCGCCACCGTCGCCCGGTAAGTTTTTTGGTATTTTTTTAGTAGAGACGCCAGGTTTCACCTGAAAGTGTGGTTACTGCCAGGATGCGTCCTCGATCTCCAGACCTCGCGTGATCCACGCCCGCCTTGGCCTCCCAAAGTGCTGGGATTACAGGCTTGAGCCACCGCGCCCGGCCAAGATCTGGGTTTCTAAGGGTAATATCCTGACTTGGATATCTTGGCATCTGGTTTGGTTTTACTTTTTTTTAGGCATGGTTGGGCTGACACTGCGTTGGCCCGATGGAACGACATCTGTAGACCTCTGGTATTAGGAAGGGTGGCCTCAGGCCCATCTGGATTGGAATCCTCCCTCTCCCACTTTCTGGCTTTGTGACCTTGGGCCAGCTCATTTAGTTTCTCTGAGCCTCAGTTTTATCTCCCATAAAATAAGGTTGAAGAAGAAATATTTCTTGCCTCACAGGGCCTGTTCCCAGCACACAGTGAGAGGTCATGGAGTGTGCTCTGTTGGTATCATGCCCCTCTAAACTGGACCTACGTTAACCCTACAGTTCTGTTTTTTCCTTTAATAAATTTTTAATTTTTTAAATCGAGATGGTGCCTCACTATGTTGCCCAGACTGGTCTTGAACTCCTGGCCTCCAGTGATCCTCTCACCTCAGCCTCCCAAAGAATTGGGATTACAAGTGTGAGCCCCTGCACCTGGCCCTAAAGTTTCTTTTATGGTTCCCAGCCCAGGGTGGAACCAAGGGTAAGGTTTGGGGTCTTTCAGCCCCTGGGATTGCCCTCCCTGGCCCCTCATTCTGAGTAACTACCTCTGGGTAAACCTCTGGGCAGGTACAAACAGTTCCCTGTTGCCTTTGGTTTCAGCCATTGGAGAAGCTGCATCAGAGAAGGGATTTCTCTAAAAATAAAATAAGAGGCCGGGCGCCATGGCTCACGCCTGTAATTCCAGCACTTTGGGAAGCCAAGGTGGGTGGATCACTTGAGGTCAGGAGTTCAAGATCAGTCTGGCCAACATGGTGAAACCCCTTCTCTACTAAAAATACAAAAATTAGCCAGGCGTGGTGGCGGGTGCCTGTAATCCCAGCTACTCGGGAGGCTGAGGCAGGAGAATCACTTGAATCTGGGTGCAGAGGTTGCAGTGAGCAGAGATGGCGCCACTGCACTCCAGTCTGGGAGAGTAAGACTCATCTCAAAAAAAAAATAAATAAATAAATAAACAAAAAAATAAACAAATAAAAATAAGGAAAAAAAAGAGAGAAGAGACTTCTTTGTTCCCAGTTCTTTGGGATTTAGGGGGCAAGGGTGGTCCCTGAATCTCCTTTCTGCCACTTTGTCTCCTGTAGGTTGCCAATCCCAGCCCAAACCCCCAAACTCATTCTCACCCCTCCCCCAGTTTGTTTCTTTAGAAATTAACAGAAAGATAGATTCAGGTTTGCTCCCCCGTGTTCTGACCTTGCCCTGGAATTAATTATCTGCTCTTTGCTACATCAGGGTGATTTTCTCCAAGTTTAGCCTTGTTGAGGAATGAGCTTCTCTCTAGAAATCCGGCCTTGGGGAAGAAAGGGAGGAGACTGAGGACTTTTCCCTGTCACTGGTAACAAATGCTGGAGCCAGGCAGAGCGTGGAGCTGGGGTGAGACAGTGGGGAGGGGTGATGACTGTGGAAACCCCAGCACTCAGGCCCATCTGGAGGGAGCAGCCTCGGCCTTTGCTGCCTGGGGAGACTCAGGCCCATCATTGCCAAAGCTGCTGACTTAAGAGAAGCTGTAGATTCAGAGCTAATTACTTGAATTTTTAAAACTACATTTATGTATTTTTTATTTTTGAATAGTTTATATTTACAGAAAAGTTGCAAAGATTGTTCAGAGAGTTGCCATATTAACCCTAAATTTTTTAAAATACATTTTTTTTTTTTTTTTGAGACGGAGTCTCACTCTGTCCCCAGGCTGGAGTGCAGTGGCCGGATCTCGGCTCACTGCAAGCTCTGCCTCCCGGGTTTACGCCATTCTCCTGCCTCAGCCTCCCAAGTAGCTGGGACTACAGGCGCCCGTCACCTCGCCCGGCTAGTTTTTTGTATTTTTTTAGTAGAGACGAGGTTTCACTGTGTTAGCCAGGATGGTGTCGATCTTCAGACCTCGTGATCCGCCCATCTCGGCCTCCCAAAGTGCTGGGATTACAGGCTTGAGCCACCGCGCCCGGCCTAAAATACATTTTTAATTTTTTAATGGAGATAGTGCCTCGCTATGTTGTCCAGGCTGGTCTTGTGTTCCTGGCCCCCACTGTTAACATCTCACATCACCATGGTACATTTGTCAGTACTAAGGGGCCAGGCACAATGGCTGACGCCTGTAAACCCAGCACTTTGGATTGAGGCAGGAGGATAGCTTGAGGCCAGGTGTTCAAGACCAGCCTGAACAACACAGTGAAACCCTGTCTCTACAAAAGATAAAAAATTAGCTGGGCATGGTGGTGGACAGCTATAGTCCCAGCTATTCAAGAGGCTGAGGCTGGAGAATTGTTTGAGCCCAGGAGGTCGAGGCTGCAACAAGCCATGATCGCGCCACTGCACTCCAGCCTGGGTGACAAAGCAAGACCCTATAAAAAACAACAACAACAACAAAAAAACACCCCCTCCAAAAAAAAAAAAAAACAAAGAAACCAGCATTGGTATGTTGCTATTCACTGAACTCCACAGTTTGTTTTGATGTCACCAGTTTCCCATGAGTGCCGTCTTTCTGTTCCAGGATCCAGTCTAAGGTGCCACATGGCACGAGATTGTCACATCTCCTTAGTCTTTGCCGGCCTGTGACAGTTTCAGTCTTACCTTGCTTTTCATCACTTGTGCAGTTTCGAGGCGTGCTGGTCAGGTGTTTCACAGAAGGTCCCTCGATTTTTGTGACGTTTTTCATGTGGTTAGACTGGAGATAGGAATTTGTGGAACGATCACCACAGAGGAGGAGGAGTCTTATCACATCCCATCAGAGGGTACCCGATGCCCACGTGGCATCATGGATGTGAACCTGCATAAGGTGGTGCCCGTGGCTTTCGCCAGTGGAATTTGCCGTTTCCCACAATAGGTTTGTGCACGTTCACTTTGTACTTTGAGCTATGATCTAATGCGATGTTAATTTTTTGTTGCTCAGCTTGTCCCAGCTTTGGCCATTTCATTCTGCAGGTTGGCTTCTGTGTCTCTTGGGTAAGCCCCATCTCATCCTTTATTTTGTGGAACACTTTCTTGCTTTCTGGGCTACAAGATGCTCCAGGCTCAGCTCAGTCCTAGAATCAGCCATTTCTCATGGGAGTCCCACTTGAATTTTTGTTTGTTTTAGAGACAGGGTCTTGCACTGTCACCCAGGCTGGAGTGCAGTGGCACCACCTTGGCTCACTGCAACCTCCATTTCCCGGGTTCAAGCAATTCTCGTGCCTCAGCCTCCTGAGTAGCTGGGACTACAGGCACGCGCCATCATACCCAGCTAACTTTTGTATTTTTATTAGAGACAGGGTTTCTCCATTTTGGCTATGGCTAGTCTTGAACTCCTCACCTCAGGTGATCTGCCTGCCTTGGCCTCCCAAACTGCTGGGATTACAGGTGTAAGCCACTGTGTCCAGCCTGCAAATTTTTTTTTTCATCAAAATATGAGATGAGGAAACCGAGGCCCAGGGAGGATAGGGGACCAGCCTCGTGTCATAGTGGAGAACAGTGGGGCAGGGGCTTAGGCCGGGCAGCCTGATACCACATGCCACCCTCTCAGGGCTGATCTTTGACCTTGTGGGATCAGGGCATGAAAAACGAGTATCCCTGAGGACACTGGACACCTACAGCTGGGTGCCCAGAGAGATGGCGGTGCTGTGACCAGCAGAGGGCTAGGCGTGGGGAGAGGCATGGAGGAGTTTGGTTTTACACATAGAGAGCAATGGGGCGAAGGTCTCAGGAAACCCAGGGCAAGGGGGAAATGTCATTCTGAACAGTGGTGGGAGCAGATTTTCATGATAACCACGAGAAGTCTGATATACTTAGGCAGAAAGAAGAGGAAAAATAGTTACAGTTTTCAAAAAAACTTTTTTTTAATCAAAATTTAGGGCCAGGAGTGGTGACTCACCCCTATAATCCCAGCTCTTTGGGAGGCCGAGGCAGGTGGATTACTTGAGGTCAGAAGTTCAAGACCAACCTGGCCAACGTGGTGAAACCCTGTCTCCACTAAAATACAAAAACTACCCGGGCATGGTGGTGCGCACCTGTGGTCCCAGCGACTCAGGAGGCTGAGGCAGGAGAATCGCTTGAACCTGGGAGGCGGAGGTTACAGTGAGCTGAGATTGCACCACTTCACTCCAGCCTGGGCAACAGAGCCAGACTCAGTCTCAAAAAACAAACAAACAAACTAAAGCCACTAGGCCTAGCCCAAAATCTAGGGGAGGAGATTACCTGAGGGTGAGGATACCAGGAGGGTGAGACCCCGGGGAGCACGTCAGAAGCCGCCTCCACACTCCACGCCAGCACTGTGCTAAACAGCTCATCCTCAGCATCCCAGCGAAAGGACCATCATCATCTCACCACTGTCCCAGTGAGCAAAGGAGGGCTCAGAGAGGTGCAGTGAGTTGCCCAAGGTCACAGAGCTCATGGTGGGTAGGGCTAAATTTAAACACTAGCCTGAATCCTTAGTCCAGCTCCTGCTGTGCCCCACTGGTGTTTCTGTAACAGTGGTCCCCAGATTCCTATTCCAATGTTGCCTCAGAGTGTTGGCTGAAAATGCAGATTCTCAAACTAGGAGAGGCTGGGAATCAGAATCAGTGTTTGAAAGGCTTCCCCAAGGAGATTCAGTTGCTCCCCCAGATTTTTTTTTTCTTTTTTGAGATGGAGTTTCACTCTGTCACCTAGGCTGGAGTGCAATGGCTCGATCTTGGCTCACTGCAACCACCACCTCCCGGGTTCAAGCAATTCTCCCGCCTCAGCCTCCCGAGTAGCTGAGATTAGACATGTGTGCTCTATGCCTGGCTAATTTTTGTATTTTTAGTAGAGACAGGGTTTCACCATGTTGGCCAGGCTGGTCTTGAACTCCTGACCTCAGGTGATCCACCTACCTCAGCCTCCCAAAGTTCTGGGATTAAAGGCGTGAGCCACCACGGCCAGCCGCTCCCCAGAATTTGAGAGCCATGAATATATGGCCTTTTTTGCACAGCAAGGATGTGATAACATGAAAATGGAATCTCTCATTCTCTCTCACACACACAGAAGAGTTAGGCTTGGTCCTTGGGTTCTGAAGGAAAAAGGAACCATCGGCGTCTGATTTCAGTGATCAAGGGAAAGATATGTGGCTTCATACAGTTCACTTTTGGAACCCTTGCAAGCAGAAGAAAATGATAACTCAAGGAGATGGTGCAAGGAAGTACTTAGGACAAGCCTGCGTGTCGGAAGCATCTGATACATGAGAGTTGTGGTTTTCATTAACATTATTAATGAATATTAATTGTAATGATCAACTTGTTAATATTCCAGTGCAATGAAAACTGGACTGACTTTGACTTTGGTTTAGAGAAGAGATTCTGATTCTTGCCATTTGCTCCAGTTCAGTGGTTTAGAAAATGAAGATATTTCGTTTGGGACTGGTGTTGCTGGGTGGTTGGTGGGGAAGTGATTAATTTGTGGTTCAGTAAATAATACCTGGGTAGGTCTGGGTCTGCAGAGGCAATGAGGTTGGTCCTCCCCTGGGGCTCTGGGTTGTTCTTGGGCCTGTCTGGCGCAGGATGCCACCTGGCACCTCAGCCATCGGTGGGGTCTGCATAGACCCTGGCCGACCTCTGAGGCAGGCAGGAGGACACAGTGACAGGTCAGAAGGCCTGATGAGCTGTTTTGTTCCTTGCAGATCAGGAGTGATACTTCACAGATCCTGGAGGAAAACATCCCAGTCCTTAAGGCCAAACTGACAGAAATGCGTGGCATCTACGCCAAAGTGGACCGGCTAGAGGTGCGTCTAGGCAAACGAAGGTTCTGAGGCTGTGAACCTGATCTGGCTTTTCCCTTTTCCTGGAAGATGCCGGTCTGGCCTTGAATATGCAGGCATTATGCCCAATGCAGGGGTTGGTGGTGGCAGTTGGGGGGTCTGCACTCAAGTGATATTTTGAAAAAACCACAAGTAAGAATTTGTTTCCAGGCCAGGTGCAGTGGCTCATGCCTGTAATCCCAGCATTTTGGGAAGCCAATGTGGAAGGATCGCTTGAGCCCAGGAGTTTGAGACCAGCAACATGGCGAAACCCCATCTCTACCAAAAATACAGAACTAGTCAGGTGTGGTGGGTGCATGCCTCTAGTCCCAGCTACTTGGGAGGCTGAGGTAGGAGGATGGCTTAAGCCCAGGAGGTCGTGGCTACCGTGAGCCTTGACTGTGCCACTGTACTCCAGCCTGGGCGATAGAGCAAGATCCTGTCTCAAAAAGAAAAAAAAGAATTTGTTTCCAACATTTAAAATCAGGGTGCTTTATATAAAAATCTGCATTTTAAGCTTTTGAAAATTCAGAAACTTTGATAACCCTGGACCCACATTTCCTTAAATACTTTAATCTGTTTATGTTTCAAGGCATAAATAAATATATAATGTATACACGCCTAAGTATGTAATTTAGTGAATTTTTACATATATCGACATCATGTGATGATGACCCAAATTGAGAGCAAGAACATTTCCAGGCCCTGGGTGGCATTCTTGCAGTGTTCTTGCAAGAATGGATGGAGGCTGGACGTGGTGGCTCACACCTGTAATCCTAGCACTTTGGGAGGCTGAGGCGGGTGAATCAATCGAGGCCAAGAGTTTGAAACCACCCTGGCCAACCTGGTGAAACCCTGTCTCTACTAAAAATATGAAAATCAACTGTGTGTGGTGGCACACACTGAGGAGGCTGAGGCACAAGAATCACTTGAACCTGGGAGGCAGAGGTTGCAGTGAGCCAAGATCGCACCACTGCACTCCAGCCTGGGCAACAGAGCAAGACTGTCTGAAAAAAAAAATGGATGGAGCTGGTGGCTGCTGCTCCTCAGAAGGGCATGGGCTCTCCAGTTTTCCACAGTCCTCACCATGCCCTCTTGCCTTACCACTGACATAGCTCACCCATCTTTTACTCGCCTGGCTAAGATGCATGGCATCTTATTTCCTCCTTGCTGCACTGCAGAGTCAGTCCCCTCACTGCCCCGGTCTCCTGGAAGAGGAGCATAAGCTTTGCAAGGTCAGCCGCTTCTCTGGGGTCACACTACTAGTTACATCAAGCCAGGACTCCAGCCCATATGTGCCGGTGCAGATGCTCTTCATCCACCTGGGCCCCTAGGCTTGGGACCCTGGCTCCGTGTACAGCAGAGGACTGGGAGGCTGAGAGGACCTTGCGGTCGTGTCATAGTCACCTGGCCAGAGGGAATGTGAGCCCTTCCCAAGCTGCAGAGGGAGGGAGCAGGCGTGGCTGTCAGCACGGAGTTAGCAGAGAATTAACATTCTTGTCAGCAGAGAATGAAGCAGGAATATAATTAAAACTTTGCCCTTGGAATAGCTGATTCATTTGAATTTTATTCCACACGTTTGAAAGAGGAAAGAAAATGTGAAGACTTGCAGCTTGGTTCTCGCCTGGCCTGGGCCGGCCCAGCTGTCAGGACCGTTCCTTTCTGAGCGTTCAGTCCATTGATATTGACTGAGGGCCAGGAGAGACCCTCAGCAGGGTATTACCACATTGGCCTCCTGTCGCTGCTGGGAGAAATTGCCATGAACTTAGTGGCTTAAAACAACACCCAGGAGCCTCTCTGAGCCCACCCTGGCTTAGGAGGCTGCCCAATTTTAAAAAAAAGAAGAAGAAAAGAAAACAACACTTTTTTTTTTTTTTTTTGAGACGGAGTCTCGCTCTATAGCCCTGGCTGGAGTGCAGTGGCATGATCTCGGCTCTCTGCAACCTCTGCCTCCTGAGTTCCCAGCATTCTTGGATTCTCCCAGGAGAATCCAAGTGATTCTCCTGCCTCAGCCTCCCAAGTAACTGGGATTACAGGCACCTGCCACCACATCCAGCTAATTTTTGTTTTTTTAGTAGAGACAAGGTTTTGCCATGTTGGCTAGGCTGCTCTTGAACTCCCGACCTCAAAGGATCTGCCCGCCTCGGCCTCCCAAAGTGCTGGGATTACAGGCATGAGCCACTGCACTCGTCCACAACACACATTTATTATCTTATAGTTCTGGAAGTCAGAAGTTCAAAATGTGCCTTATGGGGCTAAAGTCAGGTGGTGGCAGGTTGGCCCCTTCCGGAGGCTCTGGGGAGAATCTTTGCCTTTCCTTGCCTTTTTTCCTGCCTTTTCCAGATTCTAGCACTGCCTGCATTCCTCAGCTCGTGGCCCCTGCCTCCCACTTCAAAGCCTATGGAGTGACATCTTCCTGTCTCTCTGTTGCTGGCCCTCCTGCCTCCCTCTTGTAAGGACCCTTGAGATTATGTTGGGCCTACCTGGATGATCCACAGTGACCTCCTATTCCAAGATCCTTAACTTAATCACACCTGCAGGATCCCTTTTGCCAAGGAAGGTGACATATTCACAGGTTCTGGGACTAGGACATGGACATCTTTGGGAGCCATTGTTCTGCTGCTCACACTTGGCCAGGATTTGCTTTCATTAGGCAAGTGCTGTGAAGGGAAGCAGTGACTGAGGTATGGGATCTATAGGACCCTGGAGAAGGAGTGGAAGGAACTGTGTTAGGTGGGTGGGGAACTGTGGGAACTGT